>NC_053154.1:37764701-38064701 GCF_016835505.1 Polypterus senegalus | reverse complement strand
AGAAAATAAAAAGTGCAGTATGGGAGTTTTTTGAAAGCAATATTGAAGGCAGTCTATATATAAGCACATTGTCTTTGAGCGAGATATGTTGTGTGGTATAGACATTTACAGTCAATAAAACCCTCAAATCTTAAAATTCACCTAAATATCATTACAAATTGGCCTGTTCTGGGCAATAAAAGGAAAATATAAAAATTGCCAACAATCAGAGCACATTTGTTCATCATAAATGACATAGAAAATATTTTAAAAATTATAAAATTGTATAAAATTGTTGATATTCTGTACCTGGTTTTGATTCTGCTTTTTTTTAATCAGGCAAAAACAAAACCAGATAGTAAACCATATACTGTAATGCAGTAAGCTTCCACTAACATATCCAGATCCATCAAGTCCATAGTTCTGTCTGATTGTGACACAAAACTAAACTCCATAGTAGCTCTTTAACCATACCATAATTACTAAAACGAAAACTGAAACTAATAGATATAAAAATAAAATGTAAATGTCTTTGTGAAATAAAAACTAAATTAAAACTAAAAATACACAATGAAGGAAAACTAAAACTAAACTGAATTTCCAAGTAAGGTCAGAAAAATATAGAAATAAAAACTAATACAAAAAGGCAAAACTATAATAACCTTGGTGTGATGGGTGTTTGTTTTATATGTATTGATGTTTTCATGGACATTTTTCAAACACACCAATAGCTCAGAGCGTGCCTGCTCACTGATGACCACTACAGTCCTGAACTAGACATGCAGATGAGTCTGAAATCAAGCCTTTCAAGCCTTTCTTCTGGGATCTGGTTTATGGTTAAGTGCTTTCACCACTACTATTCTTGATAAACTTAATAAAACATATATATCTTATTATGCTTTAATAAGAGTTTGGGATAGCTCAAATATAAACATATAGAGTAAGAAAGAAACAGGTTATTTGAACTCTACAATAGAGGAAAATGGAGGAATGCAAGAAGGAAGATCTTTATGACCATGATCAAAAGGTTTTTTAAATGTTTCTAAACAAAACAACAAACTGATAACAGACATATTAGAAAAAAAAACAAACTATTCAAAAAACTACTAAACTAGTTATGTGATATAAAAACACATGATATATATTCAGACATTAAGTGTGGAGCCAGGGAGAGAGATGTGAAGAAAGTGCACACCTTTGAAAAGTAACAGGCATACTAGTACTCTCTGTTTTATAAGATCTCTCCACCTTTGCTAATAAAAATTGTTTGGATCCTAAGTTGAATGTATTTATTAGAGAAAAGCTTTCCACATCATAATCCCACTTCTTTGACTCCTGCTTAACTTTTCCATTCGTTTACTTCTGCCTTCCTTTTTCTTTGACAGATGCTGCTATTAATGAATAGTATACCCTAATGGGCATATCTGTGACCTTTATTAGCTGCTATTTTTCTGCTTTCCTAAGGAAATTATGACCCATGTAAGTACTGTATAAGCAAGCAGGATTCTCATCTGAGACGTGACAATAAACAGTTTTCATTGTCAAAATGTGCAGTACTCTACAATAATAACAGAAGTCAAACACAAAATAAAAATTTAAGCTGAATGCTTACCATTCTGACTTCTTTGTTCATCACATTCTGCAAATGTAGCACACACATATCAGTTAGTCTTACAGATGTCAAAGTGCTTTGATGTCAAGTATCTTACAAGGGAAGGTTAATCTCTAGAAGAACGCTTTTATTTTACAATTTGTTGTATACACGGCCTTTGATTTTTGCCACAAAAACCAGGTAACACTGTGCCTAATAATTTAAGGTAAAATTTTATTGTATCACTGCCAGCAACATGACATGAATGAGCTATAAAGCAAGACATGCGAAACTGAGATATACATGCTTACCTCTTTTCAGGTTAGTATTTTTTTCCTTTGATTTCTCTACAATAAAGAATATTTATTTTTTGTGGCCATTATAGTGAGAATTATCTTCTATACACTTAACGAGTGAATAGAAAATGAAACCGAAATGCTTACCATGTTCTTTCTTGTGTTCTTCAAGTGGTAAAAATGCAGCATAAAAACAAATGGTTATCCTCAGTTCACAAATTTTATATTTCACATTTATTAACATTAAGTAAATGTTTCTCCTTAAGAGTAACTTTCATTAGTAGAAATTATATAATGTTTGTTAAAGACCTAACAGATTATTAGTTAATGTACATTTATTGTAAATAATTTTATTGGTAACACTTTAGAAATATTTTATTAATAAGTGACTAAAAACATATAATGCCTCTTTGCTGAACATTTATTCATTAGTTGTAGATCTTATTGCAGTATCTACTATAAAACTAAACTATTTAGTCATTGTAATGGTTTAACATTGAAAGTTAGAGTTATTATAAAGTGTTACCAAAGCATTTAGGAGACATACCAAATTCAAATAAATCTCTCAGTAACAAATGTTGATAATTATAAGATGATAACAGTAGCCTAAAAGCACAGTCCTATATATGCAATATAATAATTAATATTTTGTATATATACTACACAACATTTTGAAAATCAGATTTTGAGATAATATCTTTAAAATAAACTGTATTGTAGCCAAAATTTATTATGAATACCTTGCATGAGTACAATGGAGCAAGTCATCATAAGGGTAAGATTACTACCTCACAATTGAAACTTCAGTGGATTATCTCATTCCATGGAAAGAAGGTCATATTTGACAAGTGGAGTTTCAAACAAGTTCATTTCCCCTTTACACTGTAACCTAGATATACCTAGAAGAACCAAGAACAATGGCACACTTGGACAAACGATATTAAAAATGACTAGGGATGAGGAATTCCTGAATATATTTGCGAGTTCTGTGCATTTATATGGGCTTGCTGCTCAAAGGTGTATATGGCTCAGCTAAGTATCTGCTATAGCTGATACTTGGAATTCAAGGAACCTGCTAATAAACTGAAAAAGGGAAAAGTTCATTGGTTCTCCATTATATATATCCATGTAACCTAACACAACTTGGAAAAAACTTTCCATGGGCAAGCAATAGCTATCTGAGAAAACAAAATCCAGGAGATAGAAATTCAGTAGCACCTCCTTCGACTGTGACTTGGTATATCATGGCATCGGGTTTGAGTTTGTGATGAAGTAATTTTTTTAAATTTATTTTTTCTATACCTTATATGACCATTTTTATGCATATCTATACTCATGTATATTGCTATTACAGAACAAAAGGGTTTACTTTAGCTTCACTTAAAAGATGGTGTAGCTTCATATGATAAATTGTGTACGTTAAGCTTCTATCTTTCCTAGTAATTTTCTGCAGTCTATATAGGATGATTTACTACTTGTTAACTGTCTTTCATATCTTGGTATACTAGCTATGCTACCTTCTAAGATGGCTTGAAATCTAAGTAATCAACATAGACCGCATAATGCAGCATGCAATACATATGTTTCTGTTATACACCATTTGCTATGGGATTTGTAAAAGCGGTGTTAATGTTTGTGATGTGCCATCTATTGGAGTGAAGATGCAATGCATTTTATTACTAAAAACATTTGTGAAACATAATGTTTTAGAATGACTGAGACATAGCAAACAGAAGGACACAGAGACAGACACAGACATTTATCCTTTTATTAAGGTGGATACAAGCCTGAAAATCTCTTTTATCATCATTGTTATTGCTATTATTTATTTATTTATTTAGCAGACACCTTTATCTAGGGCAACCTACAAAGCAAGTTACAATATATATCAATTCTATCACCGATTGTGTGCAGGAGTGCCTTTCATTTTATCTCATATTTTGCAATGTACACACTATCACCTGAAACAAAGATTCTCCAAGTTGCTTTTAATGTACTAAACTTAACTGCAATCCTATCAGTTAGGCTTACATACTAAGTGGCCAATCATCACACACAGAAGGTCTGAGGTCTACTTCCCACACTATTTGATTAAATAAAAAAAGGAATTGTGGGTTGAGCCAAGCCACCTTGGAGCAATGAACACATTTGACCAGCATGCATTAGTTGCATAATAACTAAATGAAAGTGGTTTCTGTTTGCAAAAGCAAATTCATTCTGTGATGATGCCCTTATTACAATATGTGTGCAGTCAAAAGTGCATAGCAACATAACAACACTACACTACAACCATGAAAAAAAACACCACAAAACTGCAAAACTGTTAGATGTGAAAAAATAAGAACAACTGAAATTTAACATTATCACTGGGTTGTCCAATATTTACAACTCCAATCTGATAAAAAAAAAATTGCCCACAAACATGCCAAAAAATGTTACAAAGAAACTGACTATGATTAGAGCTCTTAATTATAATATGTTAAAAAAATTCTGCTACTAAAATTTTTAATGCAACCTATAAATGTGTTAATTTAAACCAGTCAATTTCACATTGCCTCACACATAACCAGCAGTGGAAAATGAATCCAAGTCTGTTAATACAGTAGACGTAGAAGGGCATTGTCTCTTGATCATTACCTGTATTGTTTCTTGTTAATGAACATCATTCACACCATTCATCACTTATAATATGGGATTTCCCCATATAGGAATATAAAATGCTGTGTACCATATTGAATTAATAAGGCACATGATTTGTCCAGTATTTTCATACACTTTTTTTCAGTGTACAGAATAACATGAGAAAATTTAAAATCAAACCAGTTATACCAGTGCATTGCATCCTTGTGATTATGTAGGCCAATATTTAAAAAATAGTGGAACATTCAGAATAAGACACAACACGCAGTGATGTCTGTTAATGCAAGTCTGCATGTGAAATGTAGGAGGTTATTGAGATAAAGGTCTCAGTGGTAGACAATGTCAGTGGCTCGGTCCTGTCCCTGGAGATAAATACGCTTGCTGTGGAGCTTTTTTGGTCACCCATGGAGGAATATCGGACCTGAAACGGCACGGTGCAGGTGCTACCCTTGTCAATGCAGCTAAACAGCAAATGACACAAACTGGAACTGCATGGTTCCTTATACCTCACTAACACTTCCTCTGAGTCAGACATGGTATTTTATTCTTCAATTAATTGTCTGTTACCTACTACAGCCTACATTCTAGCCCATATTAACATATATTACACTGTAAGCAATAAAATAAGACAATAATCAGTGCAAATTGATCATGTTATATATTTCAACCTAGTTGAGCTAAGGATTAGGATAGATAGAATTATTTTATATTTATATTTATTTGCTTAACAGATTCATTTATCCAAATCAACTTACAAAGAAGGTAAACGTAATTGAGTAACATCAATAAGGGGACTATTTTGAATAAGAATAGTAAGACAGGTTATAAAAGTTGATCACCACAAGTGAAGAGCTATAAAGCTAGCATAACAGAAAATTATCAATTAATAATATGAAACATATCCACAGAGAAAAAAACATTCATCAACAGTCTCACAGATATTCTCAGAAGTGCAGAGTTTTCAGTCACTTCTTAAACACACAGAGAGGGCCAGCACTATTAGATTGAGATGGACAACTCGTTTCACCAACTAGGAGCTGTATATGAGAAAAGTCTGGATAGAGATTTGATACCACACAGAGGTGGCATCGCTGTTCCCTGGCAGATTTGAGTGGACAAGAAGAAACAGCCTCTCACGAGTGTCTACATATATGAGTACACAGATGCTGACCTTTTGACTACACAGTAGGCAAGCATCAAAGATATGGACATAATGCATGCTGCTACTGGGAGCTAATGTAGCAACCTGAAGAGAGAGGTGACATGTGCCCATCCTGGCTGGATGAATAAAAGATGGGCTGCTGGATTTTGAACCATGTGGAGTGGCTTGATGGCACATGTGGGATCTCCTGCAAGTAGTGAATTGCAGTAATCCATGAAAAGCCTGGACCAGAAGTTGTGCTACATACTCAGTTAGATAAGGTCTGATTTTCAGGAAGTTATACATCATAAATCATAAATGATAATTCCCTGACAATGTGAAATTTAACACACCTAAATAAATAACATTATAAATACTGTACATATTTAGATTTTATTTTTCAGTCTGTCCTTTGCTATTTAAAAGCTTAATCTACACACATTTTTAATCGAATGACTCCTTCTCTCCAGGTAACACCTGCAAAGTTGACTAGTGTGTACCATGCAGTTAAGCATAACATGAGCTATAATAGTGCTGATTGTGCACAAAAGCTGAACCATCATTTTTATATTTCTGTTTTTTAATATTTATATGAGTTTATAATTGTTAATGCTTTTGGTATGTTATCATGCAATATAGAAGTTCAGACCATACATATTATTTTTCCCAGATAATACAGCTACCAGTGCAGGGTAAGGGGGAGGGTGTTTCTGTTATATAATATGCATAGGCAGGTGATTATTAAAATTGTTTTTGAAGTAGAAATTAATCACCAAGTTACTTCTGCTTTAGAGAAAAATATTAATATGCTTGAAGGAAATACAATAAAACAAACAGCAGCCTTAAGTATAATATATGTCCATAATAGCTGTCCTACATGCCAATTTGTTTTTTCAGCCATTCTCTTCTTTTTTTGCATTCAATCCGTCTCTTTTTCAAAGTGGGTAAACGTGGGTATTGCCTCCCTGGGGACTTGTTTCAAGATTTTATGATGTTCCACTCCCTAAAAAGTAAAAATAATACTTATCCTTTATTTCCAGCCCCGGGCGTGGTTAAATCTTTTTCTTGCAGAACGTATAACGCTGCTCGCATTGTGAAGAGGCGGGCAGCTGAACGCACATTAAAGAGATCATCTTCTGGCTTGTTGCCGCTGCTGCTGGCTTGCTGTGTCTTCTGTTTGTCGCGCTGCACGTCGATCATTTAAAATCCTGTACAGCAGCTGTCCTTTTGCCACTTCATGTCTCTGCCACTTGCATTGTAATGGGGGGCGGGCACTGCTAAATGCACGGCAAGGAATAGCGATCAGATCATCTGCTGGTTTACTGCTGATGGCAAGCTGCATGTTCTGCTTGTTGCTTGTCATTGTTTTAAGAGCTGGGAGCACATGAAGTGTGTCTGCCAAATGCATTCCAATAAATGCTTGGTTAGATGCCTGTGATCTTGTTTTAAATGTTGTCTCACTGCCTTGTCTCGCATGACGTTAAAGTGTCTCTCGCGGGACGTCAAATTGTCTTCCAAGAAGATCACGTCTTATCTCCCTAGCCTCCCTCCCAAGATTTTTTTTATAATAGAGAGAAATGTTGTATCAACCCTTTACAATTTTTCATGCAAAGGCTCATACAAATAAATTCTTGTACGTTCTAGATGGCTCCATGACCTTCCACATATTGTGCAGGTAATGGTTGTAATTAGGCAAAAAAATGACATCTGCGTCAACAAACTGCTGTATGTCTACAGTAGAGAAAGGGTTCCTGTGAAAAATGTTCAACTTCAGGAAAGGATGGGCTTTTCCCAAAAGCACAGCTGTTAAATGTCTTCCATCACTTCATTAAATAGACATTAACAGTTCATTGGAGTTAATTTAAGAATGTACTGTATATGATGTGTAATATCTTTATAGCCATGTTTAGCCTTCAGTTAATGCTAATGTTATGGTGAAATTTTCAGGGCTATTTCCAGAAGGGTATATTTCTGGAAGGGTATATTTCTGTTATTATGTTTCTGCAAAATCTTTACATAATTATGCAAATTAATGAAGGATGTCCTAGGTATGGTCTCCCAAGGTGAAACTGTGGGTTTCATGGCATCTAAAGGGTCTGCCTCTTCATCATTTTGTTTGTATCATTTGGCAGCAAATGGAACTTTGAAGATTTTATGGCCACACATTGACCCATTGGATGACCTTGATCACTGACTAACATGAGCTTTTCATGATATATAAGGAGAAGCTTTCAAATGCCAAAGAGAAGTTAATTATTTTTAAATTCCAGAGCGCTGTCTATACTGTATGTGTCTGAAGTTTTGATTCCCTACAATAGCCTGCAGGAAATCGAGACAGAAACCATCACCGAAAAACAAGATGACCGGCAATCTGGACACCCAGTTTACATACCTCTTCTGTAACAACAAGAAGTTCTGTGATGTCAAAACGGAATGCTCAAGAAAAATGGGGATTATCTCCTGTAGCATGTGCTTAGGAGAATTCCATAACTTATCTCTTGAAGCTTGTAGAGGTGTACAGTGATTGTACAGATCCTTGTTAAGCCGCCAACCAGTAGACCACTTCGTGTTTGGTAGGTGATCTTTATATGGATGGAGAGTTCACATGTACTGCATCTGAGGACGTGGGATCACCGTGTGCCCCCTTCTAACTATTCATTAGTGTTGAAATTTGAATTATTGTGTTTTCAGCTCTGCATTTGTTTTGATTATTATTATAATAGATACGTATGATTGAAAAAAGCATTTCTAGTATCCCTTATTTTGTCTTTATATAAATTTTAATTTGTTATTATTAAATTGTCAATTATTGATTATCTGCCTGTTAATTAATTCTGAAAAGGTATGGCCCTTTTTACTGTGGACCGATGCTAGAATTCTTAATATTCACATTTGATAAGTATGCTTTAATAGTCAAAGACTTTGAATTACTTTTAACACACATTACTTTAACTAGCCTCTGAGATTATATTCTGAAACACAAACTAACTCAGGTTACATATGAAAACTTATTTATGTAACACACGCTAAGATAGCTACTAGGCCCCTGAAATTTTATTATAGAGCATATGCTAGTTTAAAAGCATTAAACTCTAGGTTTACTGGTAAAAGTGACTATTTCATATTACAGTAGTTTCAAGGTGTATATAAACCTGGGCTTTACAAATGATACGAAGTCAAGCTAACTCAGTTATTTAAGTAAATTATAACTGATTTATATCAAAGATAAAATTAATATTTTAGACCAAAAGCAATAATTTGGATGCAGATGAATGGTCCATGCTTCAATTCCATTGTTGACGTGAGGCTATAGTTAAACTGGGTGAGTTGAAACTTAATATCTGTTCAAACTCATAAGCAGAAAAAAAATGTCTACACTCGCATGGAACACCAATTTTAGAAACATGACATCCTGATGAAAAAATTCCCACCCTCAGCATACTTAATTGCAGATTTTACATGTATAAACTACTCTATGTGGACGTTTTGTAATGGATCTTTCTCCAAGATCTCTCCGTCAGTGTTGATCTTACAATGCTTATGGCACCTTTCTCTATGTGTTCTATGACTGCCCCTGGTCTTTTGATATTGGACTCGTATTGACAAATATTTCTTAATTTCTGGCCACTAACATCCTTCTTTTGCCAAACATTTTTGCTCTAGTAAATTTCTCCTGTATTTTTTGTATATCTCTCTAGAAGAGAATTTTACCTTTAGGTACTATTGTGGCTAAACATACTTTGGATTTTCACTGGTGGGCTCCCAGCTCCCTCTCTCAATCTTTCTGGAAATCCTGGTTTTATAGTCTAATTTTCCTTGAGCTATATGCCAATAAAATTATTTGTGCTTCAGGGGATTACATTGAAAAGTACCCTTTTATGGTGGAACAAATACTCAGATTGATTTTTGCCCTAAAACTGTTTGTCTGAGGTGAATACAATATTCCTTTCCCGATTTCTTCACCATCCTGAGTGAGGCCTAAAGCTCTTATATTTCACTCTCTCAGTAGCATCAGTAGTTATTTTTATGTTGTACTTTTTACAATTTTCTAAAATACTAGTGAACACTAGTGTCTTCCAATAGCCTCAGAAATAACACTCCTCACAATTCCTGGGGAAGCCTATGATGGGCTAATAGATAGAAGACTCCATCCAATAGCTGAAAAGGAAGCAATGTTGAAATTATGTCCTGGCCATGAAATAGTGCACTAACTCTTTGTTCTTATATAGATACCTGAGGGTTGTGAAAGTTGTGCTTATAAATGTGGTATTATGTTGAGACTGTTTAGTATAAGTGTTGAGCTCTGCCTTACCTGTTCATGAATTTTATGTATTGGATAAGAAAGAGTGCAGCTGAGGTGTGGAGGGGTTCCAGATTGAGAACCTAAGGGTTATATCTCTCTTGTTTTCCTCTTGGCTTTATTAGACTGGTCTCCGGGGCCTACTGGGACAGATTGGAGCTGATGAAATGCAGCTTGGAAAAGAATTAGCATTTCCAAATTTGCGGTCATGGTTGTCTCCTGAGAGGCTTGTTCTCAGCTGATAATGAGTTAACAGATCCCCCAAGTTGGGAAGTTCAAGTCTTATTTAAAAGTGAATGTAGAGGTAGCTGACTGTGAGACTGACCTACAATCAGTGTAGCAGCAGTAGTGTTAAATTATTGTTACATCTGTGCATGTTGATTTAGCAGGAACTAAGTTAATGGACAAAGCAGAAATTTCTGCAGGAGAGACTACATTCCTATCTTCCAATATGGTCACAGGCTCTGTGCAGTGATTTATATATAAGATAATTATTAGAAGCAGCTGTGCTAGATTACTGAGCTCACTCTACAACTCTGCATCAGTGTTTCGCAGCTACAGATACCCCCGGAATCGTGACAGCAGGCTTTCATCCACCATTTTTTTCTTTGAATTTGAAATAGGAAATTTCATAAAGCAAAGCCTATTTTGTTTTTTTTAATAAGCAGAAATTAGGGTGCATAAAACTTACTTTTTGCTTTTTAGTGTTTTGAACTTTTTATTTTTTGGTTATTTATGACATTTAACAATAAGCACACAAAGTGAGTAATACTAAAACATCTGCCCATTATCCTTCAGTGTAGCTTACGTTAGTGTCTGATATGTTTGTCATTGATTATTAGCATCTGGATACAATTAGGACAGTAAACACCACAGAAAAGTTAATTAAAAAGAAAATGAATTTATAGTGAAAAAAAAACAGGTAATTCTTAATTTCTCATAAATATTTAGCAAAATGTTAGGTTTATAAGAGATGAAATAAAAAGAAATGAAACTATGAGATCCAGTAAAAGGTACAAATGACCCCCTGCTTATTAAACTGGTTTGAATTAAAACATTAAACCACTGGGGGACCTCCCAGGAATGAAC
Source organism: Polypterus senegalus (assembly GCF_016835505.1). NCBI lineage: Eukaryota > Metazoa > Chordata > Cladistia > Polypteriformes > Polypteridae > Polypterus > Polypterus senegalus. The sequence goes on along the minus strand of NC_053154.1, from coordinate 38,053,665 downwards.
AGTGCTCCATAGGACAAAATGGAGAGCTTAACAATAGAGCATGACTTTGGAGTTAAACCACTGCTTCGACAAAGTTATAGGAGCTAGGCAATTTGGGCTTGTAGGTTGGATGACTTCTCAATTATTCCCTCAGGAGTTATTACACACCCAAGGCACACTCACCATGAAAAGACCTAGGAGCAGACCGAGGACACACTGGAGGGATTATATCTTTTGACTGTCCTGGATGCATCTGGGTATTTCCCGAGAAGAGCTACAGAAATTAGTTGGGGAGGCCTAGTCAGTCTAGCTTAGTTGGTTATTACTGCATTCCTCCTCAGGAAAAATGGAATGAAAAATGAAAATGAAAAATTCAGTAGAATATATGGCACTGACAAAAGAATATATTTCAAAGGTTGTTGAAAGTGACCTACTCAAAGTAGGAAACTGTACACCTAGGTCCATTTGACATTACAGGTTAGATGTCAATTGTCTAGTTTGCTTAAATTGCAGACTAAAATCTTTAGGGTGTAATGACACCTGTGATTATATTAGACAGCCCTGGCTGAGTAGTTTGTGATAAATATAGAGAGAAAAAAATATTGTTAGAACTGAGTACTGAAATATTTTTCTTTGCAAAATTCATCACAACACTAATGGCTATCATTGAAATGTATTATTTTGTGCCATGTACAAGTGTGGAAATCTGAGCAGTGAGAATTTACAGTTAGGATTTATAAAAAATGTGTACCTCTTAGGCAATACAGGAGGACAGTCAAAGGAAGTGTAGATAAAATCCGAGTAATTACTAAACCATTGTTGCTCAGTCCTTTAATGTTAAATATGCCTAGAAGAAAAAAAAGAGAACACACCAGTTATAAATCTACTTTAAACTTTCCAGAATTAGACATTGCAGAAACTGAACACAAATGCATTGTACTATATTTGTACATTAAGTAAGTGCCTTATAAAAAGTCAATGTGAAAATTGTTCAAAAAATAAGTATTTACTTTAAGGTAGTAGTGTTTAACAATTGATATAACCAGCATCTCAGAGACATGTTAGGTTCACTGTTGGATTTAGGATTTCCTATTGTAGGCTAACTCTTGATAAACAGGGTTGACTTCAATCATCTATGAGATGCTGCTGGGATGGCTCTTGGAAAGAGTAACACAAATGTATCGATCCATTTTGTGAACCCACCTATTTCAGCACAGTTTTTGGGGGAAGGGGATCAAGTGCAGAAGAACACGCATAGCATGTAGCATCAGTCTATAATTAGGCACATTCGCTCACACACCATAACTAATGCAGAGATAATCCACATAAACACAGGGAGAACATGCAAATATCACAGAGAAAGCACTTTGCTAGGTCTTAACCTTAATACTTTCAAGCAAAGAGGCAGAGGTGCTGACCAGTTTGTCACTGTGCCACGCTGGGGCTAAATGTACTGTTACACATAATGTCAGTGGGTTACAAGCTGAGAATTTCTGTCTTATTTTCACAGATAAGGTTTAATGAAGTATCAAAGGTGAGGACTGAGGTTGGGGGTTTGAGTGGATGGTGCGGGTGAGCAACTCTCAAACCATCCCCAAACCCCAAAAACATCCAAACAATCCAGAACACCTGAAAAATAATATATACAGTATATAATATTTAACAAGTATATTGACATAAAAGTGAGGGAGGAATGAACAAAAGGAGCAGAACGAAATCTGTTTTGTAAAAAGAAAAAATAATAACTTGAAAACTGTAGGCCTGCCTAAACAGGTATTGACTATTATTTTTGTCTTTGGAGTTACTGTTCATCTACTCTACCAAATGACAAAAGAATTATTCCCCAAAATACACTATCTCTCTCTTTCTCTCCCTAATCTCCCATGAGCCCTTGTTAAATACTACATTCTCAAGTTCAAGCTCAGACTGACACTACCAGTGGGGAAGCTTTATTCAACCATCATGGAACCTCTTGTGCTGCAAACCCTTGAACCTTTTCTGGGGTTATGTGTGCAGTGCAGAGGCCTTGTGGCTATAAATATGGAGCTCCAAGTGATGTCCCTGGGTGCTTCTACATTTCCAATTCCTAAAATTTAAATGGGTTGACAACTGCAAGGTAGTCTTCCTCCTTCACTAGGCAGTAGGAAGCCATACATACGATCTCTGCCTGCTGTGCTGCCTTCAAATGAAATAGGGTACTTCTAAGGTGGTTCTCTATTCACCTCCATGCAAGTATATGCCATGCCAAGTGCTTCTGGGATTCTACCACCTTATCCTGTAAGGAGTCTAATATTCAATCTGGCATAATTGTGATCCTTCCTACCATTAGAACCTGCTCTTCTACTCTCAGGACAATGTAAGGTCTTGTTTCCATCTAATAGCACCCTGTGCTGTATAAAATAAACGTCTCCACCTGTAATATGTTTATGTTTAAAGGATAATAAGAACACTGAGACCTACAGTAGCGTAAAAGTTTTTTTTTGTTTTTTTTACTTTTGTTTTACAGTTTAATGTTATATTAGTTATTTTCTTTAAAATGTAAAAATGTTGCTTTATATTTTCTTATTTGTGTGAACATAAAATTAGCACTGCTGCTTGCTGGATTTGAATACCATGCCTAGATGTTGTCCCTGATGAGTTTCCATATTCTTTTTCTATCCAGGTTGGTTCTCCTCATCATACTCCAGTTTTCTTTTCATATCCCCAAAAATACGCAGGTTGGGCTGACCCCACCATGAGTCACAGATGTGTAAATGGGCCTTGAGATCGACTGGTGCCTTGTCTTTGGCACTTTACTGTCTTATGCCTAATGTTGTGAAGATACACTTTAGCCCCATAAACATAAATTGGATTAAGTGGCTTTGAAAATGATAATGAACCTACGGTGTGCAGTTTTTTTATTTATTTTTTTACAAGCTGACATTATTATTAAATGAGATGACACAAAGCTAACAATGACTGCTGGAAATTATGGAAAGCTTTGAACTGGGACCAAAGAGGTCAATAAACATCCATTTCTACTACGGTACAAAAATTTGAAGGTGCAAAATAAAAAATAGTGCCTCACGTTGTCTATTTGTGCTGTTCTCTTTTCTTATTGTAGCATACTTCTCTGGTTAATGCTGTTGACAATTTTGTAGTTCTTTACACATTATTTTCTCAGTAATAAATGATTGCTTAATCAAAAATAGTCTGTAGACTTCTAAAAGGAAAGATTTATGCCTCAGTATGTTAGGGAAATAGGACATGTTTTAATGTCACTTTTAGCATTTTGTTTTGCTCTCTAATCTTTGTTTTGGTTTACTTTTATTTCTGCTACTTGCTTGTCCATAACTACATGTTAGGGGCACACATATTCATATATCACACCCATAACATCACAGTGCCCTTTATGTAGTTTGGAGGGAGATGGATTGCACTAGTTAGGGGCTGTATTGTGGACCCCCTTGAGGTCACAGAAAGGAGACAAAACAAAACTGAGTGCCATTATGAACAATGCTGTACATCCTTCTCTCTAACACACTAACACTGAGGACTTTCAGCCACTGAATTATTCAGCAGAAATGCTATGGGTGCTGCTTTATACCAACAGCAATACACCTGCATAATGCCTCACTGTGACTGGGACTGACAAGTCAGAAAGTTTCTTTCCTTTGAATTTTCTTGGTTTTAAGTCATTCTAGTGTGTGTTCAGACCATAGTGTGCATGTATAATTATGTGTTTATCTATCTAATTATGTATTAATTTACTTAAAGAGCTGCTATAAAAAGCCAGCATTTTCCAGAGACAAATAAAGTTCTAAAGTTCTATCTAGGCATTGCAGAAGCAAGAACACACTTGCCCTGGAAATTGCCTTAAGGAGTCTGAGAGAGGCAACAGGAAGGAATCAGAAACCAGGAAATCAAGCATGAGCCAAATTAAAAAAAAACAGAGGTGGTAACCAAAAATGTAGCTGGAGCCACGCAGAAAATATTCTGCTAAAAGAAAAGTTTGAAGTATTCAGGAAAGAGATCTACTATTTGGATTTGAGCATAGCTGCACCACCATCTTACTTAGGGACTGTACGATGACATCACATGTCTTTGTTGGGAACAGGATAAAACCCTAGATGAGGCACCAGCCCACTTCAAGGCCCACTTGCGTAGTAGTAAATTAGAATAGACTAATATGTGTATATTTTCAGGTTGTGTGAGTAAAACCAGAGTACCCAGAGAAACACCCATGCAGTCAAAGGGAAAATGTCTAAACTCCACTCAGACAATAAATGGGTATTAAATTCAAACCAAAGATGCTGAATCCATGAGGAAGGGTGCTAAACACTCCACTACCCTGATGCACTATATTTAGAAATAGCATAAAACAATTTTCTGCCATACTGTATGTATTGGAATTCCCTAAAAAGAAAATCTCCATATTAGCAGTTCAAAGACAAAGTGAACAATTAATATAATTAATACTATGTTGGGAAACCTAAGATTTTTATGCAAAGACTAAAAGCCTTGCACATGATTAATGTAGAGCTAATAAATGTATACCTTGAATAAAACCCATTCTTGTCACCATGTCTGCATCTTGCATATGTTGGGGTTGTAGAGACAAGTTTGGTTCTTTCGAGAAACAGGATTTTCAAATTAGCAAGAAGGCATACTTTTTAAAGGGACATTGACTCTGCTTGGAAGTTAATAAAAGCGTGATAAAAAGAAAATCAAATGTTTTCTCTTCATGAGTTGCGGAGCCACCCTCATTTTAGAGTCTGATGCTCCTGTGCTTTAGATCAAGACTATTAAAAATATGAGCACCTAGCACAGTTTTCACTTTCTTCCTTGTCACAAATTCAATAATTATCAAAGGATAGGTAGTAGCCCAAACCCCAAGTGAACAAAAGGTGTCTAAATATGACTGCAAATGTATCACAATTAATTTCTGCAAAAAACTTATTGTATTTATGACTGTGACCTGTAAATATTAGGAGGCTGTATATTGCCTACAGTTTACAAAAACAAATGAACTGGTTTCATTTGGAAAAGGTTTATTAAAACTGAAATAGAGTACAAAACTGAAGCAAAGGTTTTAACATTAAATACGTAAATACCAAAAGTCTTTTTCAGATCTTAGTGTGGAAAAACGACCAGCATTATCCTCCTGATGAAGAAATGTCTACGTAAAGCAGTAAAAAAAAGATTAGCAGTCAAGCAGTTCTTTAAAGTGCATACCTTTCTTGTTACTGAAGATCACCAGGGCTCCCACTGAAATAATGCAAACAACATCTAACCACGCTGCCATTCTCACCGTCAGGGGAAGATGAGCTTTATAATCTGCAAGATAATATTACCTCTTATTTTTATTTGAAAAACATTATCTTTCTTGAACATAGATGGTTTTCAGACCCTCATACACATTTGTTGTAACTATAACACACATTGGTTTATTTATGAGGTATGGTGTACTCTTCCCCTGTACTACAGAAGAAATGTGTGATTGAAAGCTTGTAAGGGTTTTACGGCCTTTGGCTAATTGACTACATTTGTTTGCTCTATTTATTTATTTGTTTGTTTGTTTGTGCCTTGGCACTTGTGGTTCCCTATATCAATGATATAATTAACACTTAATTTTGTAGGCATCACTGATAGTAGTATTAATACACATCACAGAAAATAAAAAGAAAAACAAATGCAATATCTACTGTTTCTCTTGGGTCATTATTTCAACAGAATAAAACTTTGGTGTTTGTTCAGTTGCCTGTATACCTGAATTGTGCATCTTTTACCTTATCATTTAGCACTGGTTTAGGACACTTTCAATCCATCACATACTGCAGGTTTCGGTCATTGTAGGTGGTTATTCAAACAGCCAGAAACTGGCGTTAATTGTAGCACACCAAAATATGGCTCCAAAGCAGGACAATGATTCTACACTGTAATGTCTCTCACATTGCTCAACTGGTGCTAACAAAATACATCTCAAACAGCATTGCATATGATGAATTTATAACATATAGCATATACTGCCAATTTTAAGATTATATTTCAAGAGGTTAAATTTTCCTTTATGAATACAACAAACTGATAGATCTAGCTCCTTGTTCCAAGCAGTATGAAGTTGAATTCCATTTACATCCACTAGCTACTAGACTTTATTTACCCCTTAGACAAGTCCAAGTCTTTCATAGGCCCTTCTGCTGAAAATGTGATAAACAGGCTGGCATCATTTGACAGTCTATCTGAAAACTTTAAGTGGAAATGGTAATATCGGATTACCTTGTTCAGGGCTATTTCCTATCTTTCTCTGTAGGTTTCAGGACTCCAGCCTACTGTGACACTCAGTTGGATTAAGCAGCATTTGAATATTCTATTATAAATACCATAAAAATAATTTTGTTTTTGTCTTCAACCAAAGACTAACCATTGCAGAAGTTTTCAAGAAGCTGATTTTACAGACTCAGTATTGTAAATGTATCTTTTTCATTAAATTGACTACAGGAGGAAAAATGAATGTGGTCTGTTATTCACTTTATGTAGTGATGAATAGAGTTGGCCTTAAAAAAGGTAAAATGTAAATCTTAGAAACGCTAAAGGTATCTGGCAATTACAAATATATTGAATGATATTATCCGATTCAAAATTTTAGGTGTCAGAATAAGCTCCACAAGTCCAAGGATCAAAGTGAATTGTTGTGAAGTGAAAAGTTGCATGCAATATTCTAATGTTCTGCTTAACTGTTTGCAGAATAATTTTCTAAATTACAGTTTTAGTTCTGTCTAATTATTAGTATTATTTCGGGACGTGTCTATTACTTTTTTTGTTTTAATGATTAACTAGGTGAAAATCGTCCATTGACTCAATGGAGGCTGTAAGCGGGGTGCTCGAGACACCGAGCAAGGAGTCTGAGTGTTTGGGCTTGCAAATGTCCTAATAAAAACCAAGATCCAGGCCTTTAATGACCTCTTAGGCACAGCCATCATCAGTGTTTCTGTCTGCGGAGAGAGTGTCCACCACGTCGAGAGGTTTACTTACATCAGCAGCAACATTCATGTCTCTGGTGACTATTCCTATGATGTCTTTAAACGGATTAGGAGAGAATGGGGGTGTCATGAAGTCACTGGAAAGGGGTCTGTGGCACTCCCGATATCTATGCAAAATGATGAAGATCCAAGTCTTCAGAGTCCCGGTGCTTCCTGTCTTGCTATATGGTTGCGAGACATGGACGCTATCCAGTGATCTGAGACAAAGACTGGACTCCTTTGGTACTGTGTCTCTTTTGGAGAATCCTTGGGTACGGCTGATTTGACTTTGTGTCGAATGAGTGGTTGCTCAGGGAGTCCTGAATGAGGCACATTACATGCAATGTGAGGGAGCGTCAGTTCAGCACTACCGCCATGGGGCAATATTCCCTGAGGGTAATCGCAGGATCCTCATTTTTGAGGCCCTAAGTCGCTGGCCCAGGCCAAGGGGACACCCACATAACACCTGGCTGCAGCAGATAGAGGGTCATTTCTGGAGGGTAGGGATCCCAAGCTGTTTCAGCATGTGGTGGATGTGACAATGTACTGTACCAATGCATGCTCCCCAAGCTGACCTGACCTGACCTAGTAGAAAATAATTTGTCCCTGAAAATAAACAGTTCATTAATGTGGTTAACACTGCCATCACACAGCTCCAGAGTCCTGGTTTTGAATGATGGCACTGTTTGTATGTGCATGAAAACTGGCAGCTCTGAACTTGGCTTGAGATCAAGTGTAGGGGTTTGTGTTGCTGTGTGCCTGATTGCGTCCAACAATGTCTCCTGCCTTGTTCCCTGCAACCTTGAAATGGTTTAAACAGATTCATTAATGGGGAGACAGAATATATTAAAGTGAAATAAATCTCCCTGAATCACAGAATGTCTTTATTACATACTTTAGAAAAAATTTAACAAAATAAGAAAGACTAAAAGAAAATATTAATTATTTAATTTAATTGCTACATATATTAATGATAATACATTTGTCATCACCCAGAAATGTTCATGTTTTTGATAGTCACTGATATTTTTTAATTATTCACTTATGACTGCAAAGCCCTCTCTTCATCAGCCATTACTGCAGTGTACTTATGGTAAACTCTCTTAGCTCATTCTCAGTTACTGGTAATCATGTTAAAATGCTAATTGATTATTAGACAAATACAGTGGAACATTGGGTCATGACCATAATTCGTTCCAAAACTCTGGTTGCAGCCAGAATTGCTCGTGACCTGAAGTAATTTCCCCCATAGTATTGTATGTAAATACAATCAATCCATTCTGGACCGTACAAGCTGTATGTAGATATATTTTTTTTAAGATTTTAAGCACAAAAATAGTTAATTATACCAGGGGTTCTCAACGTTGGTTCTGGGGGCCCACTGCAGTTTCAGGTTTTTGTTCCAACCAGATTCATAATAAGTGACAACACCTGACAACACTGGTCTCAATTAGCTGGAATTATTTTTCTCTTCTCTACATTAAGAAATCACTGCAGCATGTTTTAAATTTATAAGACATTTAACAATATTTTTCCATTTTTGCTATAGATTTAAATGCTTAATTTCATTTTGTTGATTTCATTATATTTTGCCCTTTCTCTGTGCAGTTTGATCCCTTTATTGTATGTTAATAATGACAACCAGCAGAGCAGACAGCCAGACAAACAACACTGAATCATGAACGGCTGCAACTACTTCAGCATTAGACCCACTAATTAGAAAATAATTAATTAATCAAACAATTAGAACACCCAGCAAAAAATAGAATGGAAATCAAGATGAAAATATTGTTAATAAGAAAAAAAAATACATTACTCCAATACAACTGCTTGGTACATTTTAATATATTTTTTTTTACCAAACTTAGTTTTCTAATTTGTACATTCTTCCCACAACACGGAATCTGGCAAATAACAGTTCACTTAATTAGCCCAGGAGTCCAGTTAAAAACTGAAGCTGGTTGGAGCAAAAACCTGCAGTCACAGTGGGCCCCCAGGACCGACGCTGAGAACCCCTGAATTATACCATAGAATGCAAAGTGTAATAGTAAACTAAATGTAAAAACATTGAATAACACTGAGAAAACCCTGAACAGAGAAAACTAACATTGCAAGAATTCACACTATAGCCTTACAAACCGATTGCTGTAAACACTTTTTTTTAATGAGTTTTAAGCACAGAGAAAAAAATGGACATTTGAAAAATCCATAATTTATACAAAAACTAACCATAAACAACCAAGAAAACTAACCTTGCAGGAGTTGAAGCATAGCCTTACAAACCGATCGCTGTAAACACTTATTTTAATGAATTTTAAGCACAGGGAAAAAAATGAATATTTGAAAAATCCATAATTTATAAAAAAACTAACCATAAACAACCAAGAAAAGTAACATTGCAGGAGTCGAGTTGTGGCATGAAGGAAGTGAGGAGTAACTGGGTGGAGAGGAGATTACAGTTTTGAGGTAAAGTCCCTCTGCGCGATGCAAGTCTGACCAAGAATAATGTACTGTATAAGGAGAGACTGAACACGTGTGTAAATCACCGGCACGTACGAATCAGAAGGGAAACAAAATAGAGCACAAAGAGTTCACAGCAAATGCACCGGGAGAGACTGAACACGCGCGGAAACCATCAGTGCATACGAACCGGAAGGGAAACTGGCTTGTTTGTCACCCGAGTGTGTGGTCGTGAACAGATGCAAAAGTTTGGTGAACTTTTTGGTCGTAACCAGATTTGTACGTGTTCAGAGACGTTCGTGGCCTGAGGTTCCACTGTATCTGTAATTTCGTAAGCACAGATGAAATCTGTTATTCTGTTTAATAACACAATTAAATAGTCTTTCCGTTGGCTGCAAACTACTGGCATAGTGTTCAGTTCTGGGTTCTAAAAAGGACAAAATAAAACAGTTTTCTTAAGAAACATGTCAGTCTATTGTTGTCTTGCAAAATGAAGGTTATTCCATGTGAATGACTGCCAAGAATCTGAAGATTCTTAAGATGGGTGTCCACTATAATCTTTAGAGAAGACTGCAAAATTGGATTTACCCAGGACTTAAAAAGAAATAGAAGGTCCAGATTCACAACTGCACAAGAGGGTTAATAAGTACAGTTTTTAGTCTAATTTGAGAATCAGATGCCTTACAGGTCCTCAGTTAGTGGCTTCCATGTCGTCTTCAACTGTGTAAAAAAATGTTGAAATTTGCAAAAGAGCACAGGTACTGGATGGTGAAGTACTGGGTAATTCCAAACTTTTCCCTATTTTATCCTTTTATTTTTGTTTGCCAGTTTCAGATGTGGTGTTTTCTTTGGAACACCACATAACTGTGCATGCTCTAACTTATTTAGTAATAATTTAACTAATCACATTCTAAGCCTAAGCCATGTACAAGTACCAAATTAATATGCCTTCAACTAACATTAGCTGAAATGATTCTGATTAGCTCTGCAGCAAATAAAATCTGCTCTTCCTGTTGATAATCAGGCAAACATAAAATTTATCTGGATGTTTAATGGGCTAATGGAAAATTTAATGGAGATGCAGGAATTTCTGGGAATAACTTCTCTCTCCCTGCATATTAATACCTCTTTAACCACCAAATAAAACCATGATGGAAAATGTGTTATGGTCTGATGAGTCTAAATGAGTGTAAGATGCTAAAAAGGTACAGTGTTTGTGGAACTTATTTTTTCTGTTCGACTTGAAATTTGCTCAATTTGGATTAATGGCTCTTTCAGTAAAAACAGTGTTTGATGCAGTTTTAAAGAGTAACAATAATTACTATTTACTTAGCACTCCAGCATTTCCAAGACAGACAGCATTTAATGACACATTAAAACCTCCTACCTATTCCTCCATTAATCAACTGAACACCCTTATCCATTTCTCATTATATGGGTTAATGGCAAACGTAAAAGAGATGCAGGAATTTCTGGTAATAACTGGCCACTCTTTGCAAATTGACACCTTTTTAACCAACAATCTTATATACATTTTTCAAGAATTTGGGCTCATCCCAGACATTTTATCAAGTTTGCTGGAATCAATCCTGAATGGAGTGCCAGGCCAATATAGCATGCAGTTACACATGCTTTCACACGCTCATTCACACTGGGTCAGTTCAGAGTAACAATCACCTTAATGTGCATGTCTTTGGGATGATTTTAATAAAACCTCAATGCCAACATTTGAGGTCTTCTGTTATTAATTGGAGTATTTGTTTTTTAAATTACCTGGTGTTTACCACATTTTTCCTTTGGTGGTTTCACTAATATCCCTTATTATTGATTTGCCAAGGATGTTCTGAACTCACTGTTATGTTAGAGGTATATTAATTCTGTTGCACAAATGTTATTGATAAAATTGCATAGAAAACATTTATTTAGTTATTTTTGAACACACTGTTTTCTGTTAGATAACAAAGTCATTTGTATTCCTTTCTAAATTTATACCTTGCAGAGTTGTGGTTAATATTATACATATGTTGATTTTTAACAAAACTAATTGTGTGGCTCATTTAAAGACCTGAGCATTTCTAACTTAATGCTGGACCTTTCATACATCATGTTCTCATGCAGAATGGAAAGAAAACGTTTTATGATATGATAGAAGCCAATTGTGACCAATGCTGTACAATGGTAAATGATGTGTAATAGAAAATGATAGAAAAAATAATCTCACTTTACTTGGGTTGCATAATCCACATTCAGTTTTATGACCAAATATGTGCAAAATGCCAGCCTTTTACTAAAACACTGTTTGTTTGTAAAAAATACATCATAAACAGTAAACTAAAGCCTTATTATTTATTTAATTGAGGATAGGATTCTTGACCAACAAATAAGGGGGAGAGGCCGGTCTTCAATTCTAAAAAGTGACTCCCACAAGGTTTTATTTTACTGTTTATGATGTACACTAAATATTCTGGAAGTAACTATTTAATATTAAACATTTTTGAAAAAAACATCGGGGGGTTCAAAATGCACTCTACGAGCTGAAGGTAATGATCGCCTTGCTCGTGGGGGAGATATAAATGGTATACAGATAGATATAAATAAGGACAATAGGGAAATAAAGAAAGAAATAAGGGCCCTAAATGAGAAAAATAGGAAACAGCTTCAGGATATAAAAGGTCTGGAGATACGTATAAGTACTAAGTTTACAATAACCTTTATAGAAATGTCACGAAAAATTGATGAAAAAATACAAGAAAATACGAGTAAGTTAAAGAGTAAAAAAAGGAGTACTTGCTGCTTAGCTTAAAGATATTAAACAAACGTTTATGACCCATATTGAAATAGTTGAACAATTGGCTTCTGACGCCGATAAAAAAGCAATGGCTGCAAAATCAGAATGCAAAGTGCTCTCTGACAAACTGGCTAGATAGATATACTGTAGAAGGAATATCGTAAAACCTGGAGGTCTTCAAGTCCAAACCCAGTGAAATTCAAAGCTGAACTATTCTCTAAAATAACTGGAAAGGACTTTAAATCATACATCGAGATCTCTGTAGCCTACAGTATACAGGGATCGAATGCCACCAAGCTAAGATAAAGAGCTAAGAAGACTGATCACAACATTTTTTTTAAATACATGATTATGAGTCACACCATGTTCTGGCAAGGCAAATAAGATTCTACTCCTAAAGCTTACATTCTGAATCGTTTGGAATGCAACATTTGCAGCTACTATATATTTTTTTACTTTATTTTATATTTTATTTTCTTTCGGCAATCCCTTTCCTTTTTTTTAAGCTGCAATTATTATAATACTAGCAAAATACCCGCGCTTCGCAGCGGCGAAGTACTGCCTTCATATTTTTATTAAGAAGAAAATTAAACCTTTTTAAACTGAGGAAAAATATACTGTACCAATAATTATTTGTTAAGGATCTATTTGTATACCACATTGTGAGTTCGGCCCTCCAATTGTAATATGACCAAGTTGTGCGCTGAGCTTACTCTTGAGCATGCAACGTACAGTTGGCCATGTGAACAGTAATCTTGTTTCAAATCTCACAGCTTGGATTGCTGCTGTCATAATCGATTTGAGTTTCATGGTTTGTTTCAATTACGACAGTATTTGTAGGACTTGTGTTGAAGAGACGGCATCTGTCAAGCATTTTAAGTATACAACCGGTTTCATCGATAACTTCACATCCAGCACTTGAGAGTTTAAACATTCATAAACATCAAAGTGTCCACTACTGAAATCGTCACCTGTGAATCTAAGATATTTAAGAGGCACTGGCGGTTGTTGGAAGGTGTAAGATATTTGGCCATTTCGGTACACTTGAAAGCGACAACCGAACAATTCAGCGGCAGCCAACTCACATGCAGATCCATAGGTGAAGGGCTTAAGCATTTCATTCTTATAGTGCTCCTGTGTAGTATAATTATCTCCTGTACCGTCATCAGTCCACACCTTGAACCTGTCTCAGTCCTTCAATAAATAAGACACAATGTTCCTCCGGATATCAAGAGTGAACCTGATATGGCCATGCAATATGTAACAAAGAGAATGGAAAAGGCAGGTGCCATCTCCGGGCATGGAAACCACTCGGTAAGTGACAGTTCTTTGATCGATGGTGATCACCTCGACAGACATGTTAATGGGGGTACGGTTGGAATGATAAAGGAAATGTTTATCTGAACAATGTAAAGTAAGTCTAAAATACCTACACAATAACTATAATCGTAATAAATGAACAGTAAAACAGCAGAGAAGCCGTGGATTAAATAAAAAGGCTGTAGTTATCAGCAGGGAGATGTGAATCCTGTGGCGAAGCTAGGAAGGGAATGCAGAGACTGGAGCGACCGACGGCATTATATAGTATGTAAGTAGGATTCAGTTAGCGTTGGGAACCCGCGTACCAAATTTCTTGAAGATGGGCCCATAAGTAACAAAGACCGCTGAAAAGTTCAATAGTGGCATCATACCACCGAAATAAGTACGTACATTGATTTCGGTTAGCGCAGGGAAGCCGCCTACCAAATTTCGTGAAGATGGGGCCATAAATAAGAAAGTTCAACATGGCGGACGTTGTTGACCGTTATGACCGTTACGCGTAGAATTTCAAAATGAAACCTGCTTAACTTTTGTAAGTAAGCAATAAGGAATGAGCCTGCCAAATTTCAGCCTTCTACCTACACGGGACGTTGGAGAATTAGTGACGTTGGAAAGTTCAATATGGCGGCTGACAGTGATACCACCGAAATAAGTATGTACATCGGTTTCGGTTAGCGTAGGGATGTCGCCTACCAAATTTCGTGAAGATGGGGTCAGCCTTCTACCTACACGGGAAGTTGGAGAATTAGTGACGTTGGAAAGTTCAATATGGCAGCCGACAGTGGCCTCATACCATCGAAATAAGTATGTACATCGGTTTCAGTTAGCGCAGGGAAGCCGCTTACCAAATTTCGTGAAGATGGGGCCATAAATAAGAAAGTTAAACATGGCAGACGTTGCCGACCATTATCGACCATTATGACCGTTACGTGTAGAATTTCGAAATGAAACCTGCTTAACTTTTGTAAGTAAGCTGTAAGGAATAAGCCTGCCAAATTTCAGCCTTCTACCTACACAGGAAGTTGGAGAATTAGTGATGAGTGAGTGAGTGAGGGCTTTGCCTTTTATTAGTATAGATTGATATTTCTTTCATTAATTATATGCACATTTTGGTGGCTTATGGGTACATCTTAGGTTATTAGTTACCAAAACGTGAGCAGCTATTGACAGTTATGTTTAAGTTTTAGTTATTACGCTGAAATTTCTTCCATTAATTATATGCACAATGTGACTACCACAAAGTAACCAGCTATTGACTTTTTCTTGTTTAACTTTAACTAAGTAACCATATTTTTACAATTGTTCAGCAGTGTTTTTTTAATATCATACCAGGTAAAAGCACCAGGAAATATTTTAATTTCTTCTTTTCCTAAATATTGTGCCACAAAGCACCACAATAAACAAATTCATAATCAATAATCACAATAAATATCCTCCTCTTCTCCCAGCAGCTCTGTCACACTCCCTCCCAACTGCACCTCTCCTTGCTGGGTCTCAACCAGTCCTTTAAATAGTCCTTGACCCGGAATGAAGACTTGTATTTTTTTTCAGCCTGGAAGTACTTCTGTTCTTCCTTCCCCGTGACTTGGGGCTTGGGGCTACTGGGAAAATAAAAATCCCTGCGTCTCCCTGCAACGTCACACGGTGCCCACCACGGTACCCAGCAGGGTTGTGAAGCCAAACTCCATTTCCCATAATGCCCTGCAGGAATATGGGGCACCTCTATGCTGCAGAGAAGACGCCAACTAGTGTCCTGGATGTGTCGGCTGTGATGAGCTGCCGGCCATCCATCACACTTCACAAGATATTTTAGTGCTATTTCTGTTTTATGCCTTATACCCCAATAACCGTTAGGAGCAACATAACAATATGCTCCATAGCCACTGTATATCACTTGGCAATAATATGAAATCTGTGTCCAAGCTATCATATTTAACAATGTACTATCTTAACCAAAGACTAAAAAAAATGTGAACAAAATGTCAGAATCAACATTTCTATGTCCAAATAGTGAACTAATTAAGCTGGAATGTCAAGGGTCTTAATCATGAATTAAACAGAAAGAAAGTACTCTCATACTTAACAAGTCTAAATTCCAAGACAGTACTTTTACAGGAGACTTATCTATACTAATAAAAGGCAAAGCCCTCACTGACTGACTGACTCACTGACTCACTGACTGACTGACTCACTGACTCATCACTAATTCTCCAACTTCCCGTGTAGGTAGAAGGCTGAAATTTGGCAGGCTCATTCCTTACAGCTTCCTTACAAAAGTTGGGCAGGTTTCATTTCGAAATTCTACGCATAATCGTCATAACTAGAAGCTATTTTTATCCATTTACTGTAATGGAGTTGAGCTCGAAAGCCATGGGGGGCGGAGTTTCGTGTGACATCATCACGCCTCCCACGTAATCACGCATTACGTAGAAAACCAGGAAGAGCTACATAAAGCGCTGAAGAAAACATGCATTATATAATTAAGAAGGCAGAGAAACAATTACAAGCGAGCGAGTGACATATAAAACCATATTCAGCGGCTCACGTGAACTGACCCAATGTGCAGACAAAAAGCAACAGTTCCAAAGAGTGCTGACCAAAAACTGAATTACACTGCTACGCTAAAATAGATTAACCACATGCCGTGGCACAATGGTAGAGCCTTCGCCTCTAGTGTCTGAGGTTCGATCCCTGAGAGGGGATGGACTAAGTATATACGTGCGCTTCTCGATTCATTTTAGCCTCGCATCCCCTTGGTTTGAGACGTATGAAAAAATATGCGGTTAACGCAGAAAGACAGATCACCAATTGAAGCTTCATGAATAATGGATACTTTATTCGTGATCAATGATTGTTTTGGTAAAGCCATAATCAGTGTATTCATTAGATGAATGGTAAAAAAGTAAGAGCGAGGGGAGGGTAACTTATTGAGGCACACAGGCAAAACCACAATAGCATGCGGGCTCGATGTACTGTAGTGCGCGTCAACTCGATCTGAATTGTGCGATCACATTCGAAAAAATATTTCTTTTCAAGTTCTATTTAGTCCATATGTGTCAAACTCAAGGGCCACAGGTCACATCCGGCCCTGCGTGTAATTATATCCAGCCCGCGAGATCATTTTATTTTGTTATTAATGGCCCGGGGATATGAAGCGCTGGTAACACAATAAACTACAGATCCCATAATGCATCGCTTCAGCTGCCTTGCCGAACACTTACCGCGTTAATCAAGTCTAGCTTATGATGCTGCAAGTTATTGCGAAGCTAGCTCACACGATGCCAAAGAGAAAAGGTGATTCTCAACATACAGCCTTTAAAAACCGATGGGAGGCTGAGTATATGTTTACTGAAATTGCCGGTAAACCCGTGTGTCTCATTAAAAAATTATGTGTGATTGTTATTAGAACAATTAGAACAATTAGAACAATCTAGACGAGAACAGGCCATTCAGCCCAACAAAGCTCGCCAGTCCTATCCACTTGCTTCCTCCAAGAAAACATCAAGTCGAGTTTTGAAAGTCCCTAACGTCTTACTGTCTACCACACTACTTGGTAACTTATTCCAAGTGTCTATCGTTCTTTGTGTAAAGAAAAACTTCCTAATGTTTGTGCGAAATTTACCCTTAACAAGTTTCCAACTGTGTCCCCGTGTTCTTGATGAGCTCATTTTAAAATACAAGTCTCGATCCACTGTACTAATTCCCTTCATAATTTTAAACACTTCAATCATGTCACCTCTTAATCTTCTTTTGCTTAAACTGTAAAGGCCCAGCTCTTTTAATCTTTCCTCATAATTCAACCCCTGTAGACCTGGAATCAGCCTAGTCGCTCTTCTCTGGACCTTTTCTAGTGCTGCTATGTCCTTTTGTAGCCTGGAGACCAAAACTGCACACAGTACTCAAGATGAGGCCTCACCAGTGCATTATAAAGGTTGAGCATAACCTCCTTGGACTTGTACTCCACAGATCGTGCTATATAACCTAACATTCTGTTAGCCTTCTTAATGGCTTCTGAACACTGTTTGGAAGTTGATAGCTTGGAGTCCACTATGACTGCAAAGAGAACCGTAGCGCGTATGAGAACATGAGGGCAACCATTAAGAAGGATATCAGAGAGGCTAAAAGACAGTTGGAGAGGAATATAGCAGATAAGGCGAAAGAAGACCCCAAGAGATTCTTTCAGTATTTTAGTAGTAAAAGAACAGTTAAGGAGGAGGTCAAGTTCATCAGGAATAGTAAAGGGAATTAAAAGATACAGACAATGAAATAGCAGATGCCCTAAACTTACATTTTTCTGAGGTGTTTACAAGTGAGCAAGTGGATAACCTGCCAGAGGTAAACACAACTACTAAGGAGGTACTGAGGGATTTGGAAATTGTAGAGGGAGAAGTGCTGCTCAGATTAAATAAGATGAAATCAAACAAATCACCAGGCCCAGATAATATTTATCCTCGTGTTCTTAAGGAGGCTAGTGAGTACATATATAAACCCTTGACACATATTTTTAGGAAGTCACTGTGCACTGGAGAGATTCCAAAGGACTGGAAAATGGCAAATATCATCCCATTATATAAAAAGGGTGACAGGGCAGATCCAAGCAACTATAGGCCAGTAAGCTTAACAAGCATCACAGGAAAATTAATGGAAGGAATTATTAAGGATAAGATTGAGCAACACATGACAAGGACAGGAGTTATTCTGAACAGTCAGCATGGGTTCAGAAGGGGGAGGTAAAATCTTAATTTATTTATCCATTCGTAAATAATTAAATGGGCAGGCTATTACGTATCAGTGCAATACGCTGCTTGTTAAAACGGATGACTCCCGTTCTTACGTGCAAGTCTGCTTGGATATTATGAACTATCGTTTCTGTTCAAGTTCTATTTAAATTTTAAATAGAAGGAATTTTTATTTAGTCGACAGAATATTATTCCGGAATAAATCAACTCAAACCTATGAGTCTCATTTGTGGAGCTAATGTGGCTGTAATTACAGAATTTAATCTAAGATGGCACTATGAGACAAACCATCAAAATAACCTGAATGACCTGAATGCAATGCACAAGATACAGAAAGCAGAAGAGTTAAAGAAGAATCTGACACTTCAGCAGACGTTTTTACCCGTGCAAAATCACAAAGTGATTTCAAGTGAAGCTACTTTTATGGGAGACACAAATGCACCAGTGCAACTTGCCCCACTTTCCCTGTTGCCAAGTAATGTTGAACCAAGTCGGCACAACGGTGTTCCCAAATACGCACTTTGCTGATAAACTGAGCGCACTGCGCACTGAGTTCGCATGGCGTTTTGGTGACTTTGAAGAGCAAAAAAAGAATTTTGAGTTATTTTGCAACCCATTTGCCGTCGATGTGGAAACTGCACCTGTGCAGATTCAGATGGAGGTGATTGAGCAGCAGTGTAATGGCACACTGAAGGCAAAGTACGATACTGCACGGCCTGCACAGTTTATTGACTCTATTCCTGCAAAAATGCTCCAGCTCCGTCTACATGCGGCTCGAACCTTGTGCATGTTTGGTACCACATATCTGTGTGAGAAGCTCTTCTCAGTGATGAAGACTAACAAAACAGCACACAGGAGTCGCCTCACTGATGAGCACCTGCAGTCCATCCTGAGAATCTCCACAACACAGAACCTCACACCAAACATAAACGAACTTGTTGCCAAAAAAAGATGCCAGGCGTCCAGCTCTGATAAAATGACATAAGAGCAAAGACAACTGAATGATTTGATTTGTTATTGCTGAAAAGAACACATTTTATTTATATTTCCAGGTTTTGTTATGCACCATGTTCATATTTGAATTTCTATAATTTTGACAGGATATATTTTTATGGAGAGCAAAATCTTTTGGGATATTTAAAATTTAAGTTTATTTTTTATATAAAATTACATAAGAGTAAAGAAATTTGAATGTTTGTTCTTTTAACGTTTACTTTATTTCTAACTTGTATAATTTAGACAGGATATATTTTTATGGAGAGCAAAATATTATAAGTTATTTAAGGTTTGAGTTGATTTATTCCGGAATAATATTCTGTCGACTAAATAAAAATTCCTTCTATTTAAAATTTAAATAGAACTTGAACAGAAACGATAGTTCATAATATCCAAGCAGACTTGCACGTAAGAACGGGAGTCATCCGTTTTAACAAGCAGCGTATTGCACTGATACGTAATAGCCTGCCCATTTAATTATTTACGAATGGATAAATAAATTAAGATTTTGTTCAAATAATGTTTTTCATTTTTCTTCCTTCATGGATTCTGTCACCCCCAGCAACAGTTGCTCGCACCCCAAAGACTGTATATATGTGTATATGTGTGTGTGTATATATATATGTATTTGTGTGTATATATATGTGGATGTACTTTGTATGT
Source organism: Polypterus senegalus (assembly GCF_016835505.1). NCBI lineage: Eukaryota > Metazoa > Chordata > Cladistia > Polypteriformes > Polypteridae > Polypterus > Polypterus senegalus. Next base: position 38,033,719 of record NC_053154.1, on the reverse strand, counting down.
GTATATATGTATGTATATATATATATATATATATATATATATATATATATATATATATATATATATATGTATGTATATATGTGTGTGTGTGTGTGTATATATATGTGTATATGTTTATATGTATATATGTATGGATATGTATATATATATATATGTTTATATGTGTGTGTGTATATATACATACATATATATATATATATATATACCTGTATATATATGACAGCAACACTCATCACTCACAACAGTGACAAAACAATTACATTGACAATCATGTTATGTTATTTTCAAAATGTTTCCTTTTCTTTTTCATAACTTCTTTAACACACTACTTCTGCGCTGCGAAGCGCGGGTATTTTGCTAGTTTATTAAGAAAGGACCTATTTCGGTTGCAAAGAGAGTAGTCTGGCAAACTTTTCCACTCCAGCTATACAAAAAAACAAACAAACAAAAAAAAACAACTAGGGGATTCTGAATCCTTATACAAAGAACTATTCCAAATATAGTTTCACATACAATATCTGATTCTGATGGGCTATCTGTAATGGTGACAGGCAATTTATATAATACTAAAATGATTCTGATTAATATCTATGCACATAAAGTGGATGATATAGCTTTCTTCCAAAATGTATTTGCATCTATCTCTAATGTGAACACTCAAAAATTACAATGGACAGATATTTTAATTGTGTTTTAATTTTAGACCTGGATATATCCTCAGCTACAATAATAATAACATCTGACACTGCAAACTGTGTGATTATCTCTGTAATGGATCATAATTTATCAGACCCATAGAGGTTTTTAAATCCTAACCTAAGCGCATACTGCTTTTTCTTACCCATATTGATTATTTCCTTACAGACAATCATTTTTTGCCCATTATTAAATCTTGCAAGTATGATGCTTTTGTTATCTCTGTCCACGCCCCTCTGATCATGGAGCTTAAATTCCTGCATCCTACACACATATCTCGTAGCTGGCATCTTAACCCCATGTCATTAGCTTTTGAGAACTGTACAGAATCCATATCCAAGCAAATTGATTATTTTCTTGAGACAAATTTTTCCTCAGAGGTTTCAGCACTAATAATCCAATTACCATTCATTCTCTCAGAATATGGAACCAATTCAGGAAGCACTTTAAGACAGAGAAGCTTTTATCTTGTTGCACCTGTACATGACAACTACCGTTTCCCACCTTTTCAAACATATACAGTATTTAATATCTGGAAAATGAACTTTACTAAACAGGCCCAGTTTTTCTCACCTTTCACCTTGTTCTATTCCAGAAGGAATATTGATCAGTCTTGAAGACTCAGGTAGCATCTCTACAATTTATAAAAAATATTTTAAAGTCCCTTCCTTTCAAAGACCCCAGAGATACATTGGGGAAAGGATCTGTCACTTAATATTTCAGAAAAGAAGTGAAAGGCAGCTATACACAGAATACACCCTAGCTTCATATGTGTAATGCATTCAATCATTCAAATTAAAATCTATTATCAAGCAAATTTATCTCATTTAAAAGTGTCCAAAATGATTCCAGGGCAAGATTCAGCCTGTGAATGTTGCAACCAATCTCCAGCCTCACTTGGGCTAATTTGGGTGTGTACCAAATTAACAACATTTTGGACAAAAATCTGTATGCTTAAAGCCTTGGTGTCACAAAATCACTCCAAACCCATTAACAGCTGTGTTTGGTATACTTCTAGACAGGGTTAAAATGAAGAAGAACAAACTGTAATTGTTTTCATTACACTACTAGCACATAGACTTATCTTGCTCCATTTGAAGAGTCCTACTCAACTTGTAAGTCAGTTGGTAAATGATTTTCTATACTACTTGAAATTGGAAATAAATAAATGTTCACCGGATCCAATCAATAACTTTTTAGAATAATCTTCCATTTCAAAGAAAAGGATGGTTTGCTTTGTTAAGTTTGACTTGCATTTATGGTATGAAATCTTCTTCTAATTAAAGTCAACAATAAAAAAAAAGTTTGGGTGAAGTATTCCTTTAAGAGTTCTTGACATTTTCATAAAAAAATAGATATGCTTTCTAGCAATATCAGAATGTGACGTACTAATAAAAAAATTTACTTTTCACTTGATTGGTTATGCCCCATGTATCTTATATATAAATGTCTACATGTGGAAGTGTGTGTGTCTGTCCGGCTCGGAAGTGTAAAGCGGCCTCAGAAGTGGGAGTCTACAGCAGTGTAGCTCAAAGAGCCAGAATTTCAGTCCCAAGTTAATGAGTTGGAAGAAGAAATAAGTGTGAAGCTACAGCATGAAGCTTAAAGAGCTGATAAGCCGGCATCAAGTTAATGAGTCGGAGACAAACTTACTCACACGCTGATAGACATGTCTGTAAAAGGAAACCGTCGACTCTGCATTTCAATTTTTTTCTGATGATTTCAATAGTTTCGATGCCCAGACTTTTTACAGCACGGGCTTACACAGCTAGTGTATATATATATACAGTATATACACTAACAAAATACCCGCGCTTCGCAGCGCAGAAGTAGTGTATTAAAGAAGTTATGAAAAAGAAAAGGAAACATTTTAAAAATAACATAACATGATTGTCAATGTAATTGTTTTGTCACTGTTATGAGTGTTGCTGTCATCAAGGATTTGATTATCATTATTTCTTTCAATCAGATTCATATTTGAAGAATGTGTTGTGTTCAAGTTATATTACGTGTTTGTCAACCATTGTAAAGATAACTTTCCCAGTCCTGCAAAGTCAGTTCACGTGAGCCCCTCAGAGTACAAGCATCGAAGCTTCTCAGTTGTGTTTGTGCTATCTCGTGCGATCTCGCGATGCCCACGGCTTTATTTAATGTTAGCCTAGACCCGACATTTAAAAGTTTCTCTCGCACTTTTGCTGAGTTTGTGCCAAACACTATTCTATCCCTGACCATCTCTTCTTCATTTGCATAAGCATAGTCCTTCACCAGCAATTTTAACTCTGTTACAAAGTGATGAAAAGTCTCGTTTATACCCTGCATTCCCTCATTAAACTTGTATCTCGTGAATATCGTATTCATCTTAGGCATGACAAATGCCAGCGGCAGCGTGTCTATGAACCTAATTTAAAGTTAAGCTTTACACCCTGCTCTCCTATTCGTTTGCATAAGCACAGTCCTTCACCAGCAATTTTAACTCTGTTACAGAAATTTTAACTCTGTTACAAAGTGATCAAAAGTCTCATTTATACCCTGCGTCTTCTCATTAAACTTGTATCTCACGAATATCGTATTCGTCGTAGGCACGACAAAACCCAAGCTGCAGCCTGTCTATGAACTTAATTTAAACTTTAGGTTTACACTGTGCTTTGTTCTCGCAGTAGCTGCACTTATGAATATGCTAGTATGCGTCACTCGCTTCATATTCTTTTGCTGCCTTCTCAATTGTGTAATGCATTTTTGAACAGGTTTCATTCATCGAAGTGATCACTACCCAAATCGGTACTCATGAATCTAAGATTTTTAACATGCATTCCCGGTATTAAGTTGTGGATTTGCGCGAATATTTAGTGGCAGCGTGTCTATGAACGTAATTTAAACTTAAGCTTTACACCTTGCTTTCCTATTGATATGTGTACAAAGGCTTGTTCAGTGTCAGAGGGTTTCCGCAGTAGCTGCACTTATGAATATGCTAAGCACAGTTCTTCACCCGTGAATATTTAGCGGCACGTGTCTCCCTGACCATCTCATCTTCGTTTATTCGTCTTAGGCATGACAAACGCCCGCAGCAGCGTGTCTATGAACCTAATTTAAAGTTAAGCTTTACACACTGCTCTCCTATTCGTTTGCATAAGCACAGTCCTTCACCCGCGAATATTTACCTTATATGGGCAGGCACTCAATTATGTGGGAGGCATGATGATGCGGGATGCAACTCCGCCTCACACGGCGACTGAGTTGCAGGCTATGGCCATATATATGGACGAAAGTAGGTTCAAGTTATAACCGTTACGCATAGAATTTCAAAATTAAACCTGACTAACTTTTGTAAGTAAGCTATAAGGAATGAGCCTGCCAAATTTCAGCCTTCCACCTACACGGGAAGTTGGAGAATAAGTGATGAATCAGTGAGTGAGTGAGTCAGTCAGTCAGTGAGGGCTTTGCCTTTTATTAGTATAGATATATATAACCACAAGCGTTATGACTGCTGACTAAAATAGCAGGATGAATTCTAAAGTATACAGAGCAATCATATCTGCCCAGTTTCAGCCAAATGCTACAGAAATGGTAGGATAACACTTCAAAGTAGAGATGGACAATAAGCCAAAACATAGTGTGAAAGCAAACCAAGTGCTTTTTAAGGCAAAGAAGTTAAATATTCATCAAAGGCAACATCAATCTACTGACCTCAACCCAATTAAACATGCATTTCACTTGCACAAGACAAAACTGAAGGCAGAAAGACCAGCGAACAAGTAGCAACTGAAAACAGCTGCAATAAAAACCAGGCAAAGCATCACTAGGTTGAGGACCCAAAATTTGGTGATGGCCATAGCCTCCAAACTTCAGACAGTCCTTGACTGTAAAGGATTTTCAACCAAGTATTGACAATATAATCATTACATTTGTAATTATACTAGTCAGTCCAAACACTTCAGAGCCCCTGACAAAGGGGGGACAATGTATGAAAATGGCTATCTTTACTAAAGGGCTCATACAATTTTTGTTAAAACCCTTAAATTAAAGCCAAAGGTTTCCACTTCAGTCACATCTTGATTGTGTCTCTCAAATTCATTATGGTTGCATATAGAGCCAAAATTATGAAAATTGTGGCGTTGTCCAAATATGTATGGACAGGACCGGATTAACCATTAAGCAAACTAAGCATGTGCTTAGGACATCAAGGGAAAGGGGGGGTTGGAGGGAATGTATCACAGAAATGCTCCATTGCTGGATTTATTATGGACCATATGGTGCAAAACTGCAAAATCTGCAGCTGACCCTGGTCGCACAAAAAGGGGCTCCCACATTTATTGAAAAAAAAATTACAAACATATATACTGTATATATATATAGAACAATAACAAAATAGTTGTGTCATGAATTTTAAAATTTTATTTTTTGCCCCCACAAACAAAAATTAACTTAATCTTACAAGGACAGTTAATATCAAAGTGCCTTCTCTTTCTGAATTGTATCACCTTAAAACAAGTATTTTGCTCAAGATGGACAGACTGAATTTAACTCTTAAGCAGGTAATTAACATCAAAGCATCTCCTCTTCCTGAGGTTTATCTAAGACATTGTATGTTGTTTGTGCCTATGATAAGTAAGTCTCTTGAAGTACTAGGGAATGAAGGACTGTGTGTGTGTTATTCTTATGTCACTTGTGGTTAAAACTCTAGGGAATAACAGGCTGTGAATACCGTATGTCATTCATATGGCATTTTTGTGGTTAAGGTTGGTGTGTATGTGTATATCCATGTACTGTATATGTGTGTTAATCTTAATATCTGCGATTAGGTAAACCAGTAATGAACCTTGTAAGTTCACTTATCCCTGGAGAAAGTAAGGGGAAGAAGAGGCGAATATCAAGGTAATACAATAGTAATAATAAAGGAAGTCTGGATGCCTTATCTGTACTAAGTATAGAAGCAGATGTATTATGCAAGATCAGTTTTGAGGATCTGATCAAAGACTTTGCAATAAGAAAAAGTAAAAGAAAACTTTTCAAATATAAAGTGGACAAAAAGCTGAATGGAGCATTAACAATGCACAGTGATAAAGAAGCAACCACTGGAAAAAATGTGAAAATAAAACAGATGACCCATTATATTATTTCTCTCTATAAGTAACAGTCTAAAACTTTAAAGTCTTAAAATAACTTTCAAATCATGAACTGATAAACTTACTACTTTTAACATTAACCACAAAGTAAACAAGTAACTTTCCTTAGTAAAGAACATTTTAATATGCATTTTAAGTGTATATTTGTGAGATTATTCATTTTATTATAATTAGAATGAAGGAGGATTAAATGATGAGCAAGAAACACAGCCAGTAACTGGCACGGATTGATGAGCAATTTTATCTTTTAAAGTTCAATACCGTAAGGTACTAACCCACAGTGTCTGCTTGTGCATTTAATTTTAGATAAACTCCTTCATAAACTGAAATGTAGTTTGTGAAATCCAACATACACTTTAATAATTTGATGCAATAATTCCAGTTTGGGATTCAGAAACATTTAGGGGGAAAACAGTACAGTTCAAACATGTTTAATTACAATTCATTCTAAATACCTGCTTTTTTCCCCCAGTTTATGGCAGCACTGGACACATGCAAGTCTTCTCATCGGAAACACTCGTGCGCACCGTTCAGTTTACGGTCACCAATATCCTATCAGTAACCAGAGACAAAAGGAAACACACACACACAAAAAACATGTAAACGCCATACATGCACTACACAGATTCGAACCCGGTGCTTTCAATTTAACCAATGAACTTTCTGACTTAGAAAAATGTCTGTAAATGAAGTGCAGCAGAAATAGGAGCGTGCTGTGTCTGTCACTTGTTTACTTGCTATGGTTTAAGCAAAACTCACCTGCATCTGTAAACAATAAAAGAAGCGACCTCAGTTTGATTCTGCCGAGTTTCCGTTAAATATTGTAATCCCTTTCATGCTTTCTGCTGAGTCTGTTAGTCAGTTTGTTTGGTGTACACTCGTAATATACATGAAAATAAAAATGGCCATAGGTAATTTAACCTTCAGCCATGTCAGATAAACAGTGCAGCTAGCGCCGTGTGGCAGACAGCCGGCTGAAAGCTCAGTTAGCGTCAGCACAGCATGAAAGTCAATCAGTAAGCGGGCGGGTACGTGAAACTCAAAATAACGCCAATTTCATTAGTATGCGTTAACCCTAAAATGCTTGTTGGCTTATTGCTGAAAAATGTATATAACTTTAGAGAGACGCACAAAGGCAAAACAAATATAGAGTTAAATGAAAAAGACGTATGAATAAACTCCACCTTATTCTACCTCACAAATCACAAGGATCAGATATGCGCACAAAGCGAGTTACACAAAGCAGCAGGCTACTGGCAGTGAAGATAGACAGAAAAATGAATTAAGCTTCAATCTGTTCAAAGTATATGGAAAGCAAACTAAACAGTGGTAAATTAATTTACAGTGTTAAAATATGTTTCTCTATATATACTGAACACATTCTTCAATAATCGAACAGTTTTAATTTTTGCTGTGTGATACCTAACTTGCGTAACAGAAGCAGACTAAGTGAATGCATTTATAGTAAGCTGACATTAAATAGCTGTTGTACACACCCTTATTAGAGAGAACATCCATCCACCCATCCATTTTCTACATGTAAGCCTAAAACATTTCTAATATCACGCAACACTCTTTTTCCCTACTAATCTGTAGCTTCAAAAGAGTGGAGTTATCGTTAATATATTTCGTTATTTTGAAAAATAAGTAAATAAATATGCATAGGTTCTATGAAAAATAAGCATGTGTTTTTGATTTTGTTTTCTAATTCTACATTTCAATTCAGTGTTATATAAGTATATGTACGGAAGCCTATTAGGGCCACGGAAAAAAAATAGCCTACGGACTTAGTGAAGAAAAAAATAATTCAACTTTAATTTCGACGCTTATGACGAGTGCAATAAAGTCGACATGCTGACTTTATTCTCGGAATTTCTACTTTGTTCTCGCCGTTTATGTTAAGATCAAAGTTGAAATGTTGATTTTATTCTCGCAGTTTATCATTAAAGTAGAACGTCGTAAACTAAACTTAATCTTAAAACGAGTGTTTACTTTACTAGATTTTATCAAATCCCGTCATAAATTAATGTAGCACATTAAATGCTTTGTGTTAAGTGTTCCCCGACCCATGACAATCTGTACGTGCTTCTTTATCTGATTTCCTCCTGCATTGAGAGGCGGCGCAGGCAGCGATCGCCAAAGAATATATTCATTTCATGAGATTCCTGCTCTCTGAATATTTAGAATGCTAAGATGAATACCTGATATCGTGATTAAATGCACTGAAGCATGTATTAAACACTTGGGGGCACGGTGGCGTGGAGGATGCACTGCTGCCTCGCAGCAAGGGGGTCCCGGGTGCTGTTATTTACAGATCAGCATCCAAAGGCTTGCTTCAGAAGCTCGACGTTCTTTATCACTCTGCCATCCGGTTTATAACAAATGCTCCTTTCAAAACCCATCATTGTACCCTGTATTATTCTCTCAACTGGTCTTCATTGTACACCCGCCGTAAAGTCCATTGGCTTATGATTATTTACAAAACTCTCCTTGGTTTTTCCCCTACAGGAATTGTTACACTTTTCTTTTTCTGTGTATAATACTCGTTCTGCTAATCTGATTCTGCTGACAGTTCCTAAGGCTACTTCTGTACTTGGTCTGTCGTCTTTTCAGAACGCTGCTGCTAGAGACTGGAATGACCTGAAGAAAATGTTAAAACTGAATAATTTCATTCCTAAATCAGTTTTCCAATCACGGATTTCAGCTTATTATAAAGATGTGTGTCGCTGTTACTTAGGCTAGCTGCTCCAATTCACTGCTGCTCTACTCATTGTTGCTCCAATGTTCTTATTCTTTATATAATATTTTTATGACATTTTTTTTTTTTTTTGGTAAATATGTAATCTATTTACTGTTTCTTGCTTCATTTCTTTCTTTATTTATCATTACTTTTTTTTTCGTAATTTCGTTTATATTGTATATGTGTATCTTTCTTAATATGTTTTATTTTTTATTTTTTTTCTGCCCCCCCCCCCCATTTCCCTCTTAAGGTTTTGCCCTTTCCAGGCCACAGTTGTAAATAAGAAACATGTTCTTAATCTGTTTTGCCTGGTTAAATAAAGGTAAATAAAAAATAAATAAATACCTTGAGTTTGCATGTTTTTCTGGTGGATTTGCTTCAGTTTCCTTTCAAAGTCATGTAGGTTGTGGGGTTTTGTTATGCTATATTGACCCTAGTGTATGTGTGTGCTCGTATTCACCCTGCTATGTGATGGCGCCCCGTTCAAGATTTACTCCTGCCTCGCACACGATGCTTGTTGGGATGGGCGCAATCCTTAATGGATGGCATAATTAAAAATGTGTAAAGATTTATTTAAGTTCTGTACACTCGGTGGTCTGTGTTTATAACTAGTTTTCATTTCACAAAGACGCTTTTCGTGTGGTTAGTGGTTATGTACATAAAGAAAAAGGAAGGATAGGAACTGGGGTTTTGGTACGTCAGATAGAGACAGCACGCATGCAATAAAGACCACCAGATCACGACCTCAACATTTACACAATGTTTAAGTTAAACCTGTGCAATACCCATTCATATATCCAGTTTTTTGGAGCTTCGTCACACCTGACATAAAGTTCTCTACACTAAAGGAACACTTGGGGACCCGTTACTAAGAGATAAGAAGCACTACCGCCACGCCACCGTGTCCCCGCCAACCATGTTTAATACCTGCATTAATGCAATTCATTTAAATGATATCCAGTATTTATCTTAGCGTTCTAAATGTTCAGAGAGCAGGAATATCATAAAGGGAATGTATTTTATACAGCTGCCTGCGCCTCCTCAGTGCAAGAGGCAGTCAGTTTAAGAAGCGCTTAGCGATTAACAACTGGGTCGGGGACGCTTAACACAAAGAATTTAATGTGCAACATTAAATTATCTGCGGTGGGTTGGCACCCTGCCCAGGATTGGTTCCTGCCTTGTGCCCTGTGTTGGCTGGGATTGGCTCCGGCAGACCCCCGTGACCCTGTATTCGGATTCAGCGGGTTAGAAGATGGATGGATGGATGGACATTAAATTATGACGGGGTTTGAGAAAATCTAGTAAATTAAACATTCATTTTAACACGAAGTTTAGTTTACGACATTCTACTATGACAAATTAAACTATGATAATAACGTGGAAATGTCGAGAACAAAGTCAACATGTCGACTTTACTTTGTATTTTCGAAATATACTTTTTTTTTCTTCACTGGTGTCCGTATTTTTTTTGTCTTCTCCGTGGCCCTAATACGCTTCCGTAACTATGCCATATGATTCGAAGGGAAGCATTTGCTGCTGTTGTAACCGGAGCCTCCGGAGGGGATATTGTAAAAAAGACATGGTGGAAAGGCGCACACCATAATTGGAGAATTGACAACCAGAAATAAACAGTAACGAATATACTGTATATAGATATTGTAACAACCCCGGGGTTGGTATGTGGAAGAATGGAATAACATTTTTCCCTGATTACTGGTGAATGGCCCTAAAAAAGGACCGTTTGGATTTTTCAGCGTGCTGCTTCCGCACATCTCCTGGATGTTCAGCCTTGTCCCTTTCTGTTCCCCAAGCTGTCTGCGATTTAAGCCAAGCCCATCGTCCAATCCGAGGATCGCTGGTGGTTTAGCATCAGCAGCCAGGCGACACATCCCAACGAAGTGCTATTATGTTTTTAAGTGCTGCATCTGGCACACCTTACCTGCTGCTGTATAGCCGGCTTCTCCGGTTATTTCCGCGCCATTTGGAGCGTGTCCTTGTCAAGTTTGTACCCTGAACTCGTTACAATATAAACACGTAACTTGTGTAATGGAGTAGGCAGAACAGCTGCAGCGATAAATTCAGATCCCGGTGACAATCAGATTTCAGCTGCGTCTAATGCACATGCGTATGGAGGAATATTTCGGACAAAATGAAATAAATAAATAAATGCGTAAATAAATAAAAGTACTGTGAAATGTGAGCATAAATAAATAAATGTGTCATGAAATGAGAGCCTTAATAAATAAATATGTCATGAAATGAGAGCATAAATAAATAAATGTGTCACGAAATATGTTTTTCGTTGCTTATTTATTTATTTCATTTTGTCCGTAACATTCCTGCAAACCGTCATGAAATACGGCATGAAATAAAACTGTCACTTTCACTCGTCAAAGTTGAGAGGGTGGGCTCTAACACGCCCTCTAGTTACTGATTGGTGAATCGATAGCACAAGAGTTAATTAGAAAAATGCTTACTACTGCCGATTAAATGGATTCTGCCGAAGATATTACGTATTTCAGAGAGAGAATTGGAGATTTATCGGAAGAAATTGAGTAAGGGCAGTTCCGAGTCATACTGGGATGTGGCAGAGTGTACTGACTCTTTTTCTCCCTTGCCTGCAGACCATTCACAGGAGATTCTACCTGGCTCTCTTGATGTCACTTCCGGGACCGAGTCTATGGAAGGAGACCATGCCGGCTCCGGCCATTGTGATGTCACATCCGGGCTCGAACCTATGGCTGAAAACATTCATGAGCCCGACCCTTTGATCTCACTTCCTGCCTTCAGCTTTAAAAGCCTCCACCTTTTCTCTATTCCCTTAGCTCTGTTTTGGACTCAGTTTTGTGCAGAGCAGTGCTATCACTTACAACAAATAATGGGCACAAGGCAGGAATAACCCCAGAAAAGGGGTTCACCGGGTGAACACACCCACACACGCATATAGCACAATAAGATCGCTAATCCACCTAACTGGTATGTCTTTGTACTGTGTGATGAGCGCCCAGAGAAAACCCACAAACACATGTGGAGTATATACAGACTCCATACATGTAGCACCTGTGATTTGAACCTAAAGCAATTAATAAGGATTAAAATAGGAATAGATTCCTTAGGTTTATTACTGCCCATGGAATTGCTTAGTGTAAGCTTTTGTAAATCTGAAAGAAAGAAATTCTTGGCTTGTTGTAAGAACGACAAAACACAACAGATAAACAGTTGGGGCACCATAGTGAACCATGTATATTTGGAAGTCCAAAACAGGCAAAAAAACAAAACTGGTCCGCATCAGACATGAGTCTATTGTTGACTGACCCTAAGTTGGCACCGGAGGATAGGAAGAGGCGGGTTCAGGAAGTTTAGAACTGGAAGTGGCATCATTAGGGATGCGTCTGTAAATCAATGCTTATGCAGATTGGGGAAGAGAGAAGGCATTATGCAACAGTGCCAACCCCTGGTTGAGAGTATAATTACTGTATCTTTAGATGAACCCTGAAGTTGTCTCCCAAAGTTTAAATAACATTTTTCAAATGAACTCCACTATTAACAATACATTTCTTTAAGTGAGTTTACAAATAGTTTAACACACCCATAACATTTATTTTGTGCACTATAAATGGTCCACTATTTGTATTTTACATAGCAGAAAATATTTTACTCTACCAACTGCCATTGCACTGAATTTCTATGTTTTCTCAAATTTGTGATATTTTCTGGTGTTTTTACATTTCCCAGTGGTCTAACAAACATGTTCTTCACAAAACCAGTAAATGGACATTAATTGAAGTACGTTAAAGTAGCATTACAAGTAGGAAATCTTCCTTGCCGAGGCATTTTAGACTTAATGTGAAATCTTCATTGCATCTCTGTTATGGAGGCACCCACAAGTTGTTCATGGTGATTAAGCTGCATTTAGCATACGACCCAGCCACAGCACACTTTCACCCAATTCACTCTCCCTTCATAATACCATGGAAATCGTCAAATTGTAGTCCCACATTTATGATCATTGTATTGTGCTCATTGTACTTTAGTTATGATGAGGTTTGAGAAACTCTAGTAAATTAAACATTGATTTTAAGATGAAGATTACAATGTTCTGCTTTAATGACAAAATAAACTACGAGATTAAAGTAGAAATTTTGAGATTAAAGTTGACACTTCGACATTAATGTCAACATACACCTTTTTTTCAAATGGTGGGCTACAACTCGCCTTTTCACTATGACTTGATATCTGACCACTCCTTTTTTATTTCTGCACTGTGTGACTTTCTGAACTTGAACTTTTGAGTGCCTCTGCCACACTGTACCACTCCATTAATTTCCTTTTGTTGTTTATACCCCTGCTTGAGCCACCAAATAATACATTTTTCCTTGCCTCCACTTCACTGAGTAGGACCTCTATTTCACATTTGCTGAAATTCTTCTTTTTACACTTGCTTTTGTCATTGTCTTCTAACAAAACACTGAATGGAAGGGGCCATTTATATTGATTTGCATATTCAAATAGACAAAATTCTGGGAGGAGTCGGGTTGGGGCTGTAGGGGAGTGCATCTGCATTAAAATTCACATTGGTTGGGATTTATAAAATATACAGTAAGTGCATGAAAGTTTGCTTACACACATTTTTATGCATTTGAATTTTTTATGCATACGCATATTTCAAGTTTTGTCCATACTCTATGTTTTAGTATCAATTCTGTTACACATGGTGTTATACATGCGGCACCTGGACCTTTGAAACCACAAGAGGAAGAGGGACACCATCAAACACCTGTCTCAAAATAAACACAACTTTTAAATATTTAATCATTTAATTTACTTTTTTTTTTAAATCAAGAGTTAAGTACAAAAACAGACCATAAGAAAAAGCCCAGTGCAACTTTGAAACAATGAAATAAATGTAAAAACAAGAAATATAATCTGGAATGAACAAACCAAATCTCAAAACCAGAAAACAGAGCAAAATATTAAATAGAAATCAAAGGTCAAAAGACCACAGAAGAAGGCATATTTTGACTTAACAGCAATCATACCATATGACAAGTTGCAAAAAGACTGAGCTAAAATTAATTCTGGCCTGATTTTCTTAAACAATTAAATCCAGGCAGTGGAACAATAATGTGGGGTGTGATGTTTCTCCCAGTGCCCAGGAGCTCTTCTCTCACATTTCTATTTCCCAGTAGCTTACAGTGGTCAGTTCTTTTGTGCCCATCAAGTAATCCACTTCAGCATACTCTCCAAGTCTTCAAAGATGTCAAGTTTCACTTGGGTTCGGTCTTTGAAAATAACCAACCCATGATGAGCAGTGTCATTCTGTAGGGGCATATTTACTATAAGTGTTGGCGAGAACAAACTTTACGGTTTATATAGAGAGTAAAGTTAATTATATATGATGTTGAAGCAATCCCAATGATTTATGATGCAAAAATGCTTGTTAAATCAAGGCACAGTTACAGAAATTCTTTTTTACAAATATTTTACTTCTCTTTAGAAACTTAGTCTTTTTGTTTTTGTCATTTTATGAGTATTTTATTTCAACTTTAAGAAGTTATATTAATGGACAAAAATATATTAGTGTTACTAGCATAGTAAATTCTTCTTTAAGCGGGTGATACATCATTAATATAAAAGTTGATAAATGTATATAGGCAGACTACAGTACTGCATTGGTCAATGCAGGCTGAAAAATTGATTATCATGCATAGGATAATGAGATAAGAGCTTCATTACTTTAAAATGTTCCCTGCATAGGTTGTGTGTTGTGATAGGATGGCCAGAGACATTGCCACACTGGGAGACCTGGAGAAGCAGGAGACCGGGAAAGGGGCAATTCCTACCCCGGAGCACAAGATGGCAGCCCTCCGTGATTACATGGGAACAACAGAGCTGGGAAGCTCAAACCTGTGGGGACCCATGGCCACCACCAGGGGGCTTCTGGATGGTTTCAGAGCCACAGATTGCAGTACTTCTGCCACTCCAGGAAGTGCTGCCAGAACAAAACACCCAGAGGTCATCAGGGAGCATGTGGAGCACATCCAGATACATTATGAAAGGGGCTGGCTCACTCTATTCAGGGAGCTGGAGTTGGGTGGAAGAGGATGGAGCTTGCGACTGGAGGAGTGAAGGCGGCAGAAAGTATAAGTAAAACTAAAAGTAAAGGACTGAGCTATTGTGGATGTTTTGGTGCACTGTGTGGTGCAAGGAAAAGAAGTGTAAAATAAACGTGTGTCCTGGTGTCTGTCTGTGGCCGGGCTGAAACCTGTGGTCGAAATTTAATATCTTATTAAAGAAAGAAACATCCTCTAACAGGGCAATTCAGCAATCAGACAGGAAAAAAGCAGTTCATTGTATCTTTTAATGACTCATCGGCACAATGCCTTGGAGGGAGCATTCTTTAAAAGCACTCTGTTACAGCAAAGTCAGAGAAACAAAGAATAGAACTGTTGAATTTCCAGCCATGGTCAATTAATGCATACATTTTTCTCTGGTTGGTTCATTGGTTTACACCCAAATATTTTATATAAAATAAAAGTCTGTTATATTATATTCTGGTTCTTCTTATACCTTTTGAGATGAGACACCACCCTTGAACCTTCTGTGCATATAACAACTGTCCATTCTTGTTTATAGGATATCTGCTGATCTCTTTGTTATCCTTCAGTACATTTTGTACATTACATCAACCTTTCTTCTGGTACATTCTTTATTTACTTGACCATCTCAGTATTTTTACTAAACCAAATCTTATATTTCAGTGTACATTTTATTGTTCACTTGACCTTTATTTGGTTTCCTACATTTGTTAACCCTTTATGCTATTTCTTTAAGATGAATGCTATGTTACCCTAAAATTATTCTTCCACAAACTTCACAGTGTATGTAATATATGACAAACCTCTCAATTGTTGGTAAACTGATGGTGATTATTGCAAACAGGAGCACAGTGTAAAGAATAAAGAAAGGATTTTGAACAGGATTTCATTTCCTTTGTTTGGCAAAGAAAGTAGGTGTAATTTCATGGACGTCTGCCAGTTTCTTAAGTTTTATTGTATGAATATTTGCATCCCAGTAACAGAATCTAAGATACTGCCATGCCACCTTGAACTTTGTATCTGTATAAAGTCTTTTTTACATATGACCATTTTTAATTCCAGATAAATTGGTGGTAATCTTATCTGGTTTCACATTATAAACTCAAATAAACCAAAATTAAATTAGCTGTATATACTGAGGCTTATAGATATCATGAAGTGGTTCATCGTCCTTTAATGCAACCACTGGGTAATACCCTATGGACTTGCTAATGCGTCTGTTTTTTCAAAATGTACTAATTAAATATTTTGTATCATTTTGGAAATCTTTGTTTTAGTGTATATTGATGATATACTAATTTTTTTAGTGATGAAAAGTCTCATATTAGTCATGCAAGAAATGTATTGGCTAGAGATCATAACAATCTGTTTATGAAATTAGAAAAATGTGAATTTCATAATACTGCGGTGGGTTGGCACCCTGCCCTGGATTGGTTCCTGTCTTGTGCCCTTTGTTGGCTGGGATTGGCTCCAGCAGACCCCCCTGTGTTTGGATTCAGCGGGTTGGAAAATGGATGGATGGACATTTCTACGTCAGGTACCCATATGAGATTATACAAGGTTACTGCAATTTTTAACTGAAAGTCTTCAGAAAATACTTAGCATGTTCAAAGGTTTCCTGGTTTTTTAAATTATTTTAATTGCTTTTTAAAAATTTTTAGTACAGTTTGAGTATCCCTAATCTGAAATTCTAAACTCCAAAATGCTCCAAAATCGAAAATGTTTTCAGCATTGACATGATGCCAACTATATTCCCTCTATTTTTGTTACTGCTGAACAGACATGAACAAGATATGAACAGATTTCGAATGGATTTATTCATTCTTACCCTTTGGGTCTGGTCACAAAGCTACAACACACAAAGGATTGATGACCATGGGAGATATGGGGGATGTTCCCAGGGAAACACCATGAAGCAAAGACACATGATTGATGATCAGGGTTGGGGTCCTCTATAATGCAGTGAGCTCCACGAACACCAACACTCGATCAACTCTCAGGGAAGAGAAGTCCCCTGAGAACCGCGATGATGCAGAATAGATGCTGTGCAGCAGTTTCAATATGCTGCATGGGTTGGAGCCTTGGAGGAGGTGGGAGTAGTAAAATGATAACACCTGTGCTGTGTGTTAATGAAATGTCACTGCTTAGGATTACCAAAAGCAGCAGATGTAATCATTGCAAGGAAGTAAGGGAAAGGAGGCCTCTAGCAGGTCAGTCGAATCAAAAACTGGAGAGACAGAGTGAGCAGCAAAGATAAAACTGGGTAACACAAGCATGTCTGGATGGTTCAACCAAAACAGCCTTCAAATAATTTAGAGGTAACAGTTCAACAGCAACAGCCAATGCGGTGCTAGTAAGTGGGGCAATAATTATAGTGGCAGAAATTGAAGTAGTTGTCTAAATAATACAAGAAAAAGCAGGAAAAAGAAGCAAGAGCTTACAAAAAAAGGCAAAAGAAACTGGAATTGGTGGATCTTTCAATACATATGCATAGACTGAAAAGGACAGCTCAACAGAGAAGGCAGTATAACCTGGACCTGGATTTTCAGATGTTTCAGCAAACAACAATGGAGTTGATGATTCGAAAGAAGCAGTAGCAAAAACTAGAGACATGGACCTAATTTTCAGTGAGGATGGCTGAGAAATAACTCTTACATTTTGGTTATACTGATCCAGCAGGTGCTGAATGTGAGTTTAATTTAAACATATTGAATTCTCCATATCAAAAAAAATGTATCTCTTTTTCAAGATTAATAATAGGGCAGTAAAGGAGGATGCTTCAGAAAGATTTCTCGCTACTTTCTGTAAGCGTTCATAATTACTACAAAATAATATTGGGAGGCAGATGATCCCTCCTAACAGCATGACATTTTAGAAAAATTGTATCTACCTCTACCAGATTACTTATTTTTCAGTGGTCTATTCTATTCTGGTTCAAGTGCCATTCTGTAGTGAAGAGAGTTTGTGAGAATTCCTAAAAGCAGCACAAGCCAGGCCCTCCCAGGCTGCCTAGAATTGGCCTCACCTCAAGCAGTCTGACTTTCTAACTCCACAGGAAAGATTTGGCATACTAGGCCCTCTCGGACCTGGGATCACTTCCGGTGTTACATTTTTGCATGCAAGAAGCACTTGTAGGTCATAAGGAAGCTCCCCAAGTACCCCAACAGGGTTGCCCTTCCTTACTACAATACCCAGGCAATCCTGTGGGTGTCCGTACTGGGCCCAAGCCAGGGGGAGCAGTGCTACTTTTTGTGCTGTTGGACAAACTTTTCAAAAGATGCACTTCTGTCTATTACCTGATCAGCCTGACTGGGACAGAAACTGAGGACCATTACGGTTTCCATTCTTGTGCTCCATCCATTACATCCTCCCTGCCAGGAAGGTATTCATCTACCAACTTCAATCAGGATGCCAGTCCAGCACTTACAGCTTAAAGTAAGGAAGTAAATTCCAGAATTTCAAACAAACTCTTAGAACAACTAAAAAATGTATAAAATACACAGAAATGCCCTTCTAGGGAAAGGAACTGTAAAAGCTTTGGCAAGAAAGGACAACTCAGAGCAGAATCTTTATAAATGAAAATATTTATTCAGAAAATATCAAAAGTGGAAAAAGGAGTTGCCTAAAAGCATTCTCAGGTGAACAAATCCCAATACACAACCCAGATATCAAAAATGAAGAACATAAGACAAAATTGAAAAGAAATAATACTGAAACATAAAAGGTAATGATTCCAAGTAAACAAACAGAAGAAAAATAGAAAATAGATATAAGCCAGGGAATAACCCTTTGCTGAAATATAACAATTACAGCTAGATAGGTCCTGTGTCAGTCTCAGGTTTATGTTCTCTTATCTGTCGAAATAGAGTAGAATCTATTTTCTGATTATTAATACCTTTTTATATCAGTAGGTGATGAAATTTTGTATATAAACTTTCTTTTAATGAGACAACATCAGATATCAACATGGCTTATAGAAAAATGACCCTACTATGTATAGGATTATCATTAAATACAACACTGAAAGTGGCAATGCTTGCCTGAAAATAACAGCATAATAACCACACACACCTTACAGAGCCATCACAAATCAACTTACAACCTGTTTCTAGAAAAGAAAAAAAAGGTTGAAAATTGCCAACAATAAGATCATACAGGTATATAAAAGTTCAATTGTACATAATACAAGTCAGAAAACGTTAAATTGTGCTTGTAGAAGGAACTCAAACATAAAAAAGTAGTGTGCCTACAAGGCTATGCTATGTGCTTATATACAGAAAATATTGCTGCATCTCTCAACCCAGGATTTAACATGACATCTGCTACACGAATCAATGTTACGGTGGGACTGTAGAAAAGTGAATTGTACAAAGGAGAAAGAACTAATCCTCTCCTTTACATTTTTGCTGTAACAAGCTGCTTTAGCCATTTGTTTGCTCTATTCCAGTTAAATCTGGACTGATAGTTTGCATTGAAAACTGCATTTTGTATAGCACAAAGGATCAAAAATATAAGTATCTTGCAATTTTTCTCTTTTAGTATTGGGTTTTAATTTAGTTTTACATTTAACAGGATACACCTGGAGGCTTCTAGTAGCACTAAACAATAATATATCCAAAACTCTTTCTTTTTTATTTAGTACAAAGTATTAGTCCCTGAGGAGAAATTATCTTTATGTCTACAGTTCTGTCTGATTCCAGCTCAAAACGAAACTCCATAATATCTATTTAACTATACCATAACAACTAAAACTAAAACCACAATTAATATATGCCTCCTTTCAAACCAACTTGTGCAGAGCAGGGTCACAGGGAAAAAGCATCAGACTGGAAGAATAACAACCCCAGGACAGGGCACCAGTCTAATGCAGAGTGAACGCCCTCTCTCCCACACACACACACACACACACACACACACACACACACCCGTGCAAACACACACACACAAGGGTCAATTTAGATTTGCCAATCCACCTTACCTGCACGGGCCAGAATCACATCTGATTGTGAAACTAAGCGTGATCGCTCACTTCTTTGTAACCTCCTTAGCGTTATGTTTACCACCCAAACAAATGAACCAAAAACATAAATTTCTCCAACAAGAAAAAATCTTATGTGCAACAGAAACTTGTTAATACCAGACTGTTAACATAAATGCAGTAGGAAATGTTTGTCTAGTGTCTACTGCCGTACTGATGATGATTTACTACATGTCCTCCATGTGATATGTTTTAATACAGTCACCAATGCACAGCGAATTTCATTGCACATTTTCTTATAATATTTTTTCTATTGTTAGCACATGAGAGGGTAGAATGTCAGTGTCCGATCCGCACAATTGATGCACACCACTAAGCGCTAAGTTTAGTGACTTCTACATTCCCTGACATCAACATTGACAGTTGCTGCTCTGTGAACAGTGCTTAGGGGCCTAACACCTTTCTGGTCCTTCCACTTGATTGCAATTAATTTACCTTTTTGCCATGCACCTAACATGCTTACGCTGAAGTTTCATGTGGCCAAAGTCACCAGACACATCATGGTGGTTTGGTTGCACAAAGCTGTATGCATCAGTTTCACTTTTTGTGTTAATGTCTGATGACCAAATCACACTGTCACCAATATCCCTTTATTCAACTAATGGTTCAGTTTCAGTTTGTTCTAAAACTGAACTTACATTTTTTCATTTACATTCTAATGTGTGTTTTGGTTGAAGGGTCACTCTCACTCACAAATACTGATGAGTTACCATAGAGCGGCAAAACGCATAGAAACATTCATGATGTTTTTCTTACATGATGTTACTTTATCCACTAGATGCCTGTAGAATACTGTCCTGCCACGAGACACATATGAGCCTAAACATATTTACTTAGAATTCTGAGCACAAAGGATGCACCAGGTTACCGCCAAAGAGGTTAAGTGATCTACAAATAACTAGTTATGAAGATTCCATTGAACTTTTAGTGAGTTAAGGCAGCTACAGACAAGTGGGCAAGCAAAAAATGATCCACCTGATAGACTTTATTATTGTGAATGGAGGGTTTTAAGCTATGCCATCCTCATCCTGAGCAGTACTAAGCACAACAGTTGTTTTTTTTTTAATTATTAAGGGTACTTTGTCATCTGATCCTGGGCTAAACACAGTATACAAACTCTTATAGCGATCAATGTAAAATGTGTGCATGTGCTCTTTTGTCTCTAGATCATAAAAACTTAAGTTCCCCCATCTTAGGTACACCCCCACTTTATTTAGTCTACGTTGAATTTCAGTGACAGTGCTGGAGACTGCACTTAATTTTTTTTCAAACAGCTGCATAATCCAGAATCCACTTTTTGGGGTCCTATGAATGAGTTCCATCTCTTTAATGCTCTGAGATGCCAGTCCAATTGCCCAGCTGCTCTTTCCACCAACCTCTACCTCCCAGTAATATTTTTTGTGATTTTCTACTGAATTTATAATCTCATTGCCTGTAACACAGTACCATTTATCTGAGCCAATTGTAAATCCATTGAATCTCAGAAGTTCTCCATCAGCGTCTACAGATATTTCAGCGTGTGCTGCCTCTTGTTTAAGGATAATATCAACTGTTGGGAAATTGCAACAGACAGGAGAAAATCTGTTATTATGGTTTTAAAACCCCTTTCACTTTCTGTCAAAACAATAATTAATTATTTTATACCATAATACATACCTTCTGCTTCCTGCATTTGTTTCCAAACTAGAGGAATAACATGCATAAAGTACTATATCAATAGAGATGTCAACAGTATTAATTTAAAAATGCTTTAGATTAAACTTCTTAATTTGTACCTTTATCAAGGACAATTCCTTTCTTCTCTGCATGAGGGAAAAATGAAAGCATTAAAAAAAGAAGACAAAAATGGCATGTTTACAAAAAAATCTGGAAGATCTGCCTCTAGATTGTTTACAGTGCGTATTCTTTAGGTTTAAGACAAATTACACCTACAATATTTGTACAGTACAGAAAATCTGATAACAGACTGAATTTATGCATTCTTCAGATCAATAGTTATTTCTCTTGCTCTTCTCTACCTTAAAACTAATTTCCTTGAGTTTACACATGCCTTTTAATGTATTGAATAAACCACAATAAATTCTTTTCAAAATCAACATGAATTTATTACCAAGAAAAGTCAAATAAAAGCTTTTAGAAATAAAATGTTTTAGTATCTTGTTAAGTGTTCAAATGCAATGAGGCATGCCTAGTTTCTCACTGCAAGCCAGCTTAATGTTCAGTGCAAAATGGAACAACTTTAATTTATAATTTTGTCTTCTTTTCTTTGGATTTACTTTGAAACATGTTGTTATATTTGTTATGTTATTATTTTTCATTTGATAGAACTGTGATCTGTTGTAATGTTTTGTTCTTCAATAATGGAAGGAAGAAAAAAGAAAACACTGGAAAGATCTTAGTGTAGTTTTAATTAGAATTTATCTTTTAATCCCACTAATTAATTTTAACCATGGATGGTTCCTTACTTCATTGTGTATGATTGCCAGCCATATCACTGTCTAGACAACATTCATGCTGTACACATTTGCATGGATAGTCCCTAGACAGCCTGCTTGCACAAGAAATTACAGATAAAAATGCACATTGACATATTTGGGTCCTTAGTTTAGCTGTATTATATGTGTTTATTCTGCTCTGCATCAACATCTAATTTAGGTTTGGTTGTTCTTTATCTGTGATGCTGCTGGGATCCTGTAATCTAATAGTGGAGCAGAAAATAAATAAAAAAGAGTAACCAGAAGCTATTTAACTGCCACAATAAAATGTATTGAGACAAGTTAAAACTGGCCTAAGGCATATTATTAGAAAACTCCTGTTTACTTTAAATGTCTTATTCTCTACCGTTCATTAGATATGCCTTACATCTCTCTAGCTTTATGCATCATTTACTTTCTTTGTCAGATATTCCAGCTCTATCTTGGATACCGGACAGTGTGACACTAAGAGGCACAGATGTAAAACGCATGGTTTATTGTTTTACGTGGCCCTCTTGCCTACTTCATTGGACATTCCCTCACTTTTATGAATTCTACACAACATTACGAGAACGGACGTCTGACAAACAGATGTCTTATCGCTCTAAATATAAAGAGATATTCTAAAATCATTACTAATATAATAATTAAGGATTTTGAAGAAAACAATTCTTTGATTCTTATGTTTTAAAAAAGAATCAAGTGTGCACATAATAGTGAAGCCAAGAAAAGTAGTTGTTTGCAAAAAGGTCCATGGCATCCTGGGAATATCACTGCTTGCAAACTAACCAGTAAGTGTTCATTTGTCTAAATTGTCTTTTCAATTCAACATTTATTTAGCAAAGTATCTTAGAAATATTTAATTCCAGTGTGCATAAATCTCTACTGAATCTTGAATGTGCCCTGCAGGCACAAAATGAACAAAAGAAATATTTTCAGACAGACTAAATTGTAACCACAAAAATAAATGCAATGGCACTATAACAAAAACATCTTTTACACAGCAAACCCAGACTTGTACTAAGCAGATACTGAAAATGTACTTTAACACTTTTTTCCTGCATTTAACATTTCTTTTTAGTTAGTTTCTAGAAAAATGCTACAGAGA
This sequence comes from Polypterus senegalus, assembly GCF_016835505.1. Lineage (NCBI taxonomy): Eukaryota > Metazoa > Chordata > Cladistia > Polypteriformes > Polypteridae > Polypterus > Polypterus senegalus. Next base: position 38,010,442 of record NC_053154.1, on the reverse strand, counting down.
GATTCAACTGTTTTCAGTAAGTAGCTGGAGAATAATTTGTATTTTATGTGATACATCACTATTTTACTACCTTTATGTACTAGAATGAAAGGCCTTTTAAATGTTTGGCAAAATTCAGCATGGAGTAAGAAATGTTAGAACAAGTTTTACTGTGTAATAAAGCTTTAGGTCTTACCCAGTTCAATGTAAAGTTCATTAATTTCTGGAAGAGAAATAAAATATTTGTTTATTAGATTAATCACATTCATTCATCAATGTTACGTACTGTATTAACTACTACGCAAGATGGAAAATTCCATAATTATATTATACATGTTAATTATGACTTCTTTTCAAATTTCAGAAATGGTCCCACTAATTACAAAAGGTTTGTTGAAATGCTAATGTACATTGTAAAATGAAAAATGATTGCAAGATGAGATGGATTATCTCCAGCTAGATCTTTGGCACACAACTCATTTAGTTGTTGGGATACTTGACGCTGTTCTTCCAGCATTGAACAGATGATGTTGAATTGAAATTGAAATCTGCATGCACAATAAATTTATGCCCACATTACTAATGAAAGTGCTCATGAAGGCTCTTTGTAATTAGTATAAAGCAACACCCTTTGCAAATAATGTCATACTTTATAAGTACAATGGTGTCAATACAACGCAGCGACAAACGAGAATAAGACATTTAAAAATTCTTAAAGGAAGTCAATCAAGCACTGAAGCAGTAACTGTTACCAAGAGCAGAGATTTGGGGACAACAAAGTTTTTGAATCTTCTACAGAGTAGTAATATTAGTATTTTTTCTTGCATGCTCCAAGTCAAATTAAATTAAAAGAAAACACACAACAAGGTGAATATGACCATGATTTCCTTTTTCACTAAACTTTACTTTAAGAGTATTCCTCCAAAGTAATGTGCTGTACACATGGACATAAAAGACAGGATTAGGAGAAAAAAATGAAAGATATGCACATTTGCACCTCAGAATTTAACTTAAGTATCCCATATCTTTGAAACTATACGTACTTTAGGTACTACTGCAAAAAGAAAAAGTTTTCTTTAGTAGTGTAAGCCATGGTGTAAGGTTAGTGAAGCAGTGAATTGTTGTGCCTTGTGTTTATTGAAGTAGTAGTTTGACTTATAGGGCAGCACGGTGGCACAGTGGTAGCGCTGCTGCCTCGCAGTTAGGAAACCCGGGTTCGCTTCCCGGTCCTCCCTGCGTGGAGTTTGCATGTTCTCCCGTGTCTCGTGGGCTTCTTCCGGGTGCTCCGGTTTCCTCCCACAATCCAAAGACATGCAGGTTAGGTGGATTGGCGATTCTAAATTGGCCCTAGTGTGTGCTTGGTGTGTGGGTGTGTTTGTGTGTGTCCTGCGGTGGGTTGGCACCCTGCCCTGGATTGGTTCCTGCCTTGTGCCCTGTGTTGGCTGGGATTGGCTCCAGCAGACCCCCATGACCCTGTATTCGGATTCAGCGGGTTAGAAGATGGATGGATGGATAGTTTGACTTATTGGGGTAAAATGGTTACCAGGTGAGCTCATTTCAGTTTTGGCAAAGCACTTTAATTTATCTTTTTCTCCATTTTTATTAAATTTATTGAAATCAAATAACATTGCATATAAGCAAGACAAAATTTACAATATAGTTTCAAATTAAATCAACCCCCACTGATGAGAAAGAGAGCTAGGCCAACATAATAAAACTTTAATATTTGGAAAAATATATAAATAAATAAATAAATAAATAGAATAGAAAAAGGGAAGAGAGTTCACTTCCCCCATTTAAATGTTTATTCTAAAATGTTATTGATTAGATCCTGCTAGGTTTTTAAAAAGTTTTGCACAGTTCCTCTAAGTGAGAATTAGATTTTTTCCAATTTCAAGTAATCATTTACCAACTAACATCTGAGTTAGGATTCTTCCAGTTGAGCAAGATAAGTCAACATACCAATAGTAAATTAAAGGCAATTATAGTATGTTTGTCCTTCTGTCCTTTAAGCCCATCTGGAAGTACACCAAACACAGCTGTTAGTGGAATAGGAGAGATTGTGACACCAAGGCATTTAAAGATTTTGGTCCAAAATGATGTTAATTTGGTGCATACCCAGAACATATGGTCCAATGAGGCTAGAACTTGATTGCAATGCTTGCAGATTAGATCTTGCCCTGGAAACAGTCAGTCAGTCAGTCATTCATTTTGGACAATTTTAAACGAGACAGATGTGCTCAATAGATGATTTTAAGTTGAACAATTGTATTTTTTGCACATATGGAGCTAGAGTGAATTCTGTGCATTGCTGCTTTCCACTCCTTCTCTGAAATGTTGAGTGAGAGATCCTTTTCCCACTGTACTCTGGGATCTTTGAAAGGCAGGGACTTGAAAGGGAATTTTTTATATATTACAGAAATACTGTCTGATTTCTCGAGACTGATCAATATTTTTTACGGAATAGAAGTAGGTGGGAGGTGAGGAAAATTGGGCAAGTTTTGTTTAGCAAAGTTTCTGATTTGAAGGTAGTGAAAGAAATGTATTTGCTGGAAAGTTAAATTTGGAGTGTAATTGTATGTAGGTTGCGAAGACGTTGTCTATGTACAGATCTCTAAGTGATTTAATCCTGTATGTTTTCCAGACATTAAAAACTGTGTACATTTCAGAGTGTGGAAAAAGGTGGTTATCATGTATTGGTATCACAGATAAAAGCTTCTTTATTTTGAAGCACTTCCTACATTGGTTCCATATTCTGAGTGAATGAAGCACGATTGGGTTGTTAGTATATTGGCAATAACTTGTATTTACAGGTGTACTAAGCAAGGAGTATAAAGATGTACTGCAGGATTTTATTTCTATTGCAGACCAAGCCTGTGTATGTTCATCTATTTGTGTCAGTGTCCAGGTTTTTATAGCTTGTGTATTTGCCACCCTATAGTAAAATTGAAAGTTAAGAAGAGCCATGCCACCTTCTGTCGTAGGTCATTGTAGGGTCGCCCTTTGGATACATGGATATTTATAATTCCAGATAAATGAGGTTATGATTGAATCTAACTTCTTTAAAATTATTTATTGATGTATATTGGAATGCTTTGAAATGTAAAAAGAAGCTTAGGAAGGATATTCATCTTGACAGTGTTAATTCTTCCAGCTAAAGTAAGATGAAGGGTAGACCATCTATGCAAGTCTTGCTTAAGTTTTTCCATGCACACTGCAAAATTATATTGATAAACAACTTTATGTTTACTTGTGATGTGTACTCCTAGGCATTTAAACTAAAGAGTGATGATGAAAGGCAATGTCAGTCAGTCAGTCATTTCCCAACCCACTATATCCTAACACCGGGTCACGGGGGTCTGCTAGAGCCAATCCCAGCCAGCACAGGGCGCAAGGCAGGAACAAACCCCGGGCAGGGCACCAGTCCACCGCAGGGCACACACTCACACACCAAGCACACACTAGGGACAATTTAGGATCGCCAATGCATTCCTCCCACTGCACCACCGTGCTGAAAAGGGATTGTGTCCAATCTAATATTGTGTGCTGGAGACTTCACTGGAAAGAGCACACTTTTAGTCAAATTAATTCTGAGACCAGAAATTTTTTGAAATTCTTTTAGTGCTGCTAGGACTGCAGGCACATTATTTTGTGGATGTGATATATATAGTACCATATCGTAGTATGCATATAGTGAAATTTTCTGTTCAAGTTCTTCTCTGATAATCCCCTTTATCTCATAAGCATTTCGAAAGTGAACTGCCAGTGGCTCGAAGGGGATTGAAAAAAGCAGTGCTGACAAGGGACACCCTTGTCTAGTACCACGTTCTAGTTTGAAGTAGTCTGAAATAATGTTGTTAATACAAACTGAAGCTTCTGGACTGGTATACAGTACTTTGATCCATGCACATATATTTGGGCCAAACTGAAATTTCTCCAATGTAGTGAAAAAGTGGTTCCATTCATCAAAATTAAATGCTTTCTCTGCATCCAACAATAATAATATCTCTTAGACTTTGTGGGTGAATATATTACATTAAACAGGCGTTGATGATTGGAAGCTAAGTGTCTGCCTTTAATAAATCCAGCTTGGTCTTGTGATATTACTAAGGGAAGCACTTTCTTAATCCTTCTAGCTAGGACTTTGAAGAGTATCTTGACATCATTATTCAGAAGTTAGATTGGCCAGTATGATGCACACTGTAATAAGTCCTTATTTTGCTTAGGGAAGATGGTAATTAATGCTTGACGAAAAGTCTGAGGTGGAATTTTATTGCTTCTTGCTTCTGTAAATGTTGCTAATAAAAGGGGAGCTAACTTAATTGAGAATTATTTATAAAATTTGCCAGGGCCTGCTGCTTTCTCACTCTAAAAAGAGTTTAAAGCATGTAGTATTTCTGATAGTGCCAGAGGTTTATCCAATTACTCTGCATTGAAAGTATCTAGTTGTGGTATCTGTAATGCGTCCAAAAACACATTAGGTTGTGTGTTGTCTTCTTTAAACTCAGTAGAATATAAAGACTTTATAAAGTCTCTAAATGTGTGCATTACATTTTTATGGTCGATGGTTTTGTCTTTGTCTGTGTTGGTAATTGCTGGGATTGCACTCTGAACTTCATGCTTGTGGATTTGTTGAGCTAAGATCTTATTAGCTTTCTCTCTGTTCATAGTAATGATATCGTGATTTAAAAATGAGTTATTCTGTTTCCTTTATTTTCAAAGTTTGCAGTTATCTAAGTGAGCTACAACAAGTTAAACCTGCTTTCCCTATTTCAAGGAATAACGTTCAAACAGAGAAGTGTGGACTGTACCAGGTATGCAGCTCAGATTGCTATCCTTCATGGTGCATATGGATATCTCGCTTTCAGGACTTTAGGTGCCATAGATCAGATTTTGCAACTTTTGCTTAAGTTCTACTATATGTACATGAATCCAAAGCTTTTTCAACCCAGTTGCCATGTGCATGTCATCATTATTTGGTGGCACATACAGTTGCTAGCAGGTGTTTTCACTAATGAAAGTTACTAGAAGACAATATATAAGTGTACTAACAAATACAAACCTTCGTAATAAGTTAATTTTTACAAATTCTAAATATCAGCAGTTTCATATTCATGAGTAGAATGATATCATAGTGAAATCACTTGACTTTAAATTATTTTCTTATTAATGTCTGAGCCTTGCTCTTAAAAGCTTTTAATTAAAACCTGTTATAATTAAACCATTCTTTTGAGCAGCTATTCTTAAAATGAATGTTGCTTTTTAAAACATGTTCGATTTCCTGAGTTCATAATCACACCTAGATTGTATATGCAGCACGAGTCATTGACAGTTCAGCCACCACCAAAGTTTATTGGTGATGAGTAAAGTTGGGAATGACCGCATGTAATTAACTAGTGGTGAATGGATTGTCTCAGGTCTAATGATAAAGGATTTAAAAAGCCTCAATTAACCAGTATAGCTGCAGGAATATTTCTTTAAAAACAAAGAACAAACATTAAAGTATTATGATTTATATTGTGGGGATCATTGTAGCCTGAAGTGCCCTGAACTACAGAACAGGTTAGTCTGTGCATAAGTCTGGCCGTGATGGAGACTAAAAGGTTTTTTTTTTTATTTATTATTTTATTTCAGTAAGTCTTTTTCAGTTACCATCTTAGTTTTGTATAATTTTATTTTTCATTACAGTTTTGATAATTATTTTATTCCAGGTCATGAAAATGTTTTTTTAATTAATAGTTTTTGTCTTCATTATAGCTTTTCTTTACTATAATAGCCTTGGTTAGGAGCACTTCTTAAGTGTCCAAAGAACTTAATTTTAATGCTGAATCTGTACACTCTTGACAAGTTCTCTAATGTATTGTATGAATAATGCCAAAAGGCTAAAAGCTGTAAGTGTGAAATGTTTCACAAATGCTTGCTCATTACATAAATAGATCATTAGAATAATTTAATTTAGTTAATTTTTTTTATAAAGCACATTTAAAAGAACCAATGCCAACAAAAGTGCCATACATTAGAATAAATAAAGTAAGAGGAACTACATTCTAAAACAGGATAAAGTTAAAAAAAACAGAAAATACAGTAAAACATATTAAAGGAACCAATTCTAATTAAAAGCCTATGAAAAAAGATGTGTTTTTAGCTTGAATTTAAAAAAGGTCACAGTTGTAGCAGTCCTGACATAAGCAGGTAGTTTGCTTTGAAGTCTAGGAGCGGCTGGTGCAAAAGCCCACTCACCTTTAGGATTAAGGTGAGCCTTTGGCACGACTAAGATTGTCTGTTCAGATGACCCAAGGGTGCAAAATGGTAAATAAAGGTGTAAAAGGTCAGAGATATAGGAAGACATTAACCCATTTAGGCACTTAAAAATAAAAAAGCACCTTAAAATCAACCCTGTAACAGATCAGAAGCCAATGAAAGGAGCCTAAAACAGGACACATGTGTTCACACTCACTCACATGTGCTTGTTAAAAGTCTAGCCGCAGTGTTTTGGGCCAGTTATAGCTGAGAAAGGGATTGCTGGATAACTACAGTGTGGTCAATACAGTAGTTCAAGCATGAAGAAATAAAAACATAAGTCACCTTTTGAAGATCAACAACAACCAAAACAGGGTATAGACTTATCTAACACTTGTAGCTGGAAAAAACTGGCTTTAACCACAAAATGTACATGTTTTTCAAACTTGAGGTTACTGTCAAATATTACACCTAAGTTGCTAGAACCAGGTTTAATGTATTGTGTTAGTACCAGTACTATCCATGTAATAGTTCCAAAATTAAGTGAGTGTAGTTAGAATATGAATTGCATTGTCTAAAAAGTAAAGCTTGATATACAATAACATATACTGATAAAGCAAATATGTTATCAAATATATTTTAAAAATGTAATGATAACTCATTGAGCCACTTTGGAAACTGAAAAATGAACTCCAATTGTACAGTTATATCAGAACATATTATTGACAAAGTGTTAATGATGAATTTAGCCTATGTTAATTTAAATGTGGAATACATATAGATAACATTCATTGTTGTTTTAGCATTGGTTGAGAATTCAAAAAACAAAAAAATAATCTGCTTTAAATAATAAGACTTATGTTTGTCCTCCATGGTATCTTTATAAACTTGTAACTGTAATAATTAAAGTCAAGAAAATTAGTCAATTGAGTTGGTCTTATTTGTAGCAGGGGATTGAGGCCTAGTTCCTATGTTTTGTTACCCGGAATATGTTACATTTTACCAATTTAAGCAGATTGACCCATAAGAAAATTTAAAACAATCAAAGAAAGAGAAACAATGAAAAATAAAAGTGAAACAAAACTTTAAAATACATCAAAGTCCAAACTCAAGTTCAAATTCACATTAAAGTTCACCATATGCCCTATCGATGATTTAGGATGATGAGAAATGTGCCGGGGTTTGGAGGCAGGGGTGGTTGTTGGGAAACTTGTCTACACCAGCAACTGTAGTAAACACTCCCTGTACTTCAACAGCCTCAACACCATCTGCTTATATTACATCATCAAAGGACAGTTGGCACAATGGGAGGGCTACTGACACTGATCATCAAATGTGAGGTGGTGAACAACATAGAATAGACAGCACAATATACAAACTGAGCCAAGATATGAAGAATCTGGAGGTATATTCTAATAATAATTTTGATATTAAGCTGAAAGAAAACTTACCAAAAACAGAAGAAAGAGTAGAGAACAAAATGAGCAGATTCAAAAATAAAATCAAAATATTGGGGGCTGACCTGGAAGAAGTAAAGATGATGCTTACATTTTGTATCAATGAAGTAGAACAAATTATGCACTAGAATCTGAATGTATTGTGCTCTGTAATAAACTTTTAGTTTTTGAAGATAGGTACAGAATTAAAATCATTAGGATCAAAGGACTAGAAAGTCCCAACCAGTGAAATCTGTAGCAGCATTCTTTTATAAAAAATTGTTAGAAGATTTTAAAACAGACATAGAGATGTTAACTTTTTATTGACTTAGAAGTCAGAATCCCTCAACCCCAATAAATTTAAAAAAGTTAGATTTTATAAATTATGAGATAAAGAACATTTCATATTCCACCTCAGACAGAAGCAGGAGGTTACATTTGAAATTAGAAGAACTGGTATATTTTCAGATTTCTCTCCTGTTACTGCTGTAAAACAGGCTGCATTTTACAGCATTAAACAGCGCCTACATAGAGATAAAGCTAGACAGAAAAAAACAATTAATGATATATTTTATATTTTTGCCTCTGTAGAGAAAGAGACAATACCTAAAAAGATTGATTGCAACAATCTTTAAAATAAGAAATTAGTATTTTAAACTCAGAAGCCAAGTAATGTATGTAGAATGCAAAACAATTCTAGCAGTGCATGTGAATTTGGTTAAGTTTTTGTCTTTGCAACCTCTCTTCTTTTTTGTATTATGTTTTTGTTTATCTGAATATGTTAATATTTTAATTGCTGCTGAGGTAAAGAACAGGATTCTTCGTGTGCTGGGTGTACACTGTCTCTTGGCAAGTCAAAGGATTGAGATTCTGAGTGCAGATGAATTTGAAAAACCACAGACACTTTTAGAAATCCAGGATGCCATAAACTCACTCCAAAATGGGAAAGCTACAAGCCCAGATGGATGCCCAGCTGAGTTTAATAACAAAAATAAGTAAGTTAAGTCCATTATTATTAACAATTATAAAAGCTAATGAAAGTAGATTTGTACCCCAAACATTCCGTCAAGCATTAATAACCCTTTTTTCAAAGACAAATATAGAAATGTGCATCACACTGACCAGTTTCACTCCTAAATAATGATGTTAAGATACTAGAGAAAAACTTAGCTAGAAAGATTGAGAAAGTGCCATCCTCAATAATATCCTAAGACAAAATCAGATTTTTTAAAGGCAGATACTTAGCCTTAAACCTTCAGTATGTGTTTAATGGACATAAACAAATTCTGATCCACCAGAGGTTTATGGATGCAGAAAAGGCCTTTCATATAGTTGAATGTGATTATTTATTCACTACACTTCAGATATTTGGTTCCCACACCAATATTACTGCACGCATTAAACTATTTTATACTATTCCTGAAACCTCAGTCCTTAATAATAACTGAATACCTTAAATTACAACAATGTACTTGACAAGGTTGTCCACTATCACTAATGTTTTTGCAACAGCCATTAAGGCATTGGCTATTCATATCCAGAAGAAACCAGAGGTAAAGGGACTTATCAGAGAAGGGCCTGAACAGAAAATATTACTATATGCAGAGAATATGGTGTTTTATATATCACACACACAATTATTACAATTAGCCTTAAATTTGTTTTAAGAATTTTCATAAGATCTCTGGGTCCAACATTTATTTGAATAAAAGTGTACTTTACCCAGTGAAATTTCTAGTGCATTATACCAGATTAGATACCTATTCATATCAGTATCAGTACCAAGTCAAAATTTTAGTATCAATCCAACACTCTGGGGTTAAAGTGCATAAGGATAAATTGACTGTCATATCCTATATCACTCAAGTAGCACACCGACTCGTCTTGCTTAACTGGAAGAATCCCATCCCAATTTCTATAACTCAGTGGGTAAGCAATAATTTATATGCTTTCAAGTTAGAAAAAATTTAATTCTGTCTTACGGGATATGTTCAAAACATTTTTCAAACAAAGAATATGCATTTTAGGCCTATGATTGGCTCTTTTATGTTAATAATTATTGTTGTATTGTTTTCTTTCTTTCTTTTGGGTGGGGGATACATCTTACTTATTTTTTGGGTGTATCTGTTATATTAATATTTCACTGAATTGTGTATCATGGTAATATTCTGCTTTTCAAAAATAAAATAAAAATTTATTAAAGAAAAAAAAAAGATCCAGGATTAGTAGTTTGCTTCAGTGTCCTGGGTTCAAATCTTTTGCCTTATTATTGCTTGTGTGAAGTTGCCAATTTCTCCATGAGTGTGTGTGTATGAGCTCTCCCGCTTTGTACTCCTGTTTCCCCCCCAAATCTCCACAACTTTGCAAGATATGTTAACTGGTGATTGCAAACTGTTCCACTATGTGAAGGAGAGTGTGGCTGTATGCAAAAATTATAGGGCCATATTACGTCTTTTAGCATTTGCAGTGCACCCAAAACTCCAAATTACGATTAGACAGGCTTGTAACTGAAATTAAAATTTTCAGTTGGTAACTTCAGAAAATGTCAATGCCTTTTTCTTGGACTTCTATGTACTCTGACAGAGGATACATTTTTAAAGGGTTAAATTTTATTTTAACACATTACCTAATTCAAGGCAGTCATACTTCTGTTTTAGTACATCTAAGGAAGAAGATAATGAAAAACATTTTATAAAACAGATTTTGTTTGTAGTGCAGAACATTTTTGAAGACTGATAAGATGGGATGCCAGTCTCTCTCTCTCACGCTCTCTCTCCGAATGAGGTTGTTAGTTAACAGTGCATGGTATATTAACAAGTGCAACCTCACTAAAAGTCAGTGAATTAGAAGAACACAAAAAAACACTGCAATAAATTCAAAACAGATATTCTAAAGTAGATTTCATTTCTTGTTGATTTTGTACTTGCATTTCCAGGTTAATTTAAAAATAAGACAATGCCAAACATGTAATTGAACACAATCTGTTCTCTTTTTGAATGAGAAGATAATTACCACTACCTGGTATATAAACAAGTGTGGCCATCCTAAAAGTTACCGAGTGTAAAACAAAACATGGCTATAACTGCCATAAATACAAAACAGACATTCTAAGGAAGAATTAATAACTAATTGATTTTGTAGTGGCATTTGTTCATCATCTGAAAAATAAGACAAGAGACACATATCATTGAACAGATTCTATTCTTCTTCTGAATGAGGAGATAATTATAACTGCATACTATATAAACATGTGAGACATTTCATTCAGTACACAACAAAACATGGCTAAACAGCACAAAATGCAAAACAGATATTCCAAAGAAGGATTAATACCTAATTGATTTTGCAGTGGCATTTGTTCATCATCTGAAAAATAAAACAATGAGAAACATGTTATAGAACATATTCTGTTCTTCTTCTGAATGAGGAGATAATTATCACTGCATGGTAAATGTGACCTCACTGAAAGTCATTAAGTGCACAACAAAACATGGGTATACTGCAATAAATGCAAAACAGATATTCTAAGGAAGGATTAATACCTAATTGATTTCGCAGTGGCATTTGTTCATCATCTGAAAAATAAGGCAAGAGACACGTGTCATAGAACAGATTCTGTTCTTCTTCTGAATGAGGAGATAATTACCACTGCATGGTAAATGTGATCTCACTGAAAGTCATTAAGTGCACAACAAAACATGGCCATACTGCAATAAATGGAACACAGATATTCCAAGGATGGATTAATACCTAATGGATTCTGCTGTTGTATTTGTTGGTCATCTGAAAAATAAGAAAATGAGAGACATGTTATAGAAAAGATTTTGTTCTCCTTCTAAATGAGGAAATAATTACCACTGCATGGTATGTAATTAGCTGTAAAACAATGAGTGCACAACAATACATGGCCATACGGTAATGAATGTGTACACTGTCTAAGGAGGAATGCTTTTGATTTTTGTAGTAGTTGAGTGCATAAAAAAACAACATAAGCATTATACATATCACCTGTTGCATTTATAATAATCTGAAGTTACGAAAAGAAGAGGAATAACATTTCTCAGGACTATTTTTAAGTTATATAAACATTACAAATACAATTCTAATTTTTAAAAATAATAAAACCAAGTGTTTCCTGCTCCTTTACAATGTGATTATGGCTGAAGGTGAATTTGCAAACATTTCTTTGAACACTTATCTAAACAATTAATATGACATTTTGAGAAGCTCCATTCAAGTTAATTAGTCTTTTTGTTTATTTTGCAGTTTGTCTCAAAGCACAATTCAGTCCAAAGAGGTAGTTTGAACAATTTTCACTATGGCTTGTTTCCATTACCACGTGTTGAAGTCATCTTAATACACATGGCATTCCATCGATAATAAGAGAAACAATGAGAACTTCACTTGTTATTTGAATTAATGGCATCTTTAGCCAAGTATGACTGAAACCAATAAAAAGCAATATCTGTAATTTATAAATAAGAATGACATTCCATCAGTGGCATGTATATAAGAACATAATAAATTTGACAAAAGAGAGAAGACCATTCAGTCTATCAGGCTCATTTGCTTACCTACTGTAATAGCTAAGCTGTCCCAATATCTCATCCAGACACTTCTTAGGTTGTTAAAGTTTCTGCCTCAACTACATGGCAGAAAGCCCAACTGACAGATCCGCAGCTGCCATTACTTTACTAAGAGGGACGTTCTTGCCCTGTAGCAGCATGTAGCATTTATTGTCCTGTCACTCGAACACTCTGTAGGCAAATGGTCCACTTCACCACTGGTACATGGACAAGAAGGCATGGGCAGGGATGGTACATATCATTCACTGTCAATTGGGTCAACCTTCTAGGTGATAGTGAGGGTGTCATTAAGATAGCAACATTAGAGTTGCTGGTGCCACAATAAAAGTCAAGGCTAGACCAGACCGACTTCTCTCCTCTGCCACTTCAATCTCCTCCTCCGTAGTTGCCTCCACACCAGATACAAGCTGCACTGAGCCCCCAAGCAAGCAAACATTACTGCAGCTATACAATGGTGCAGCATAGCCTGACACCAGCTGCCCTGGAGCTGGTGTATCTGAATGAAGGTAGCTGCACTGGGTCTATGATTCTGGCCGCGTGCCAGGATCAGGTCCTAAGGTGGATAAACCCCAGTTGGCTCAAGGCAGGCAGTATGGTCTCAGAAAATGGCACCAACTTCATGGCTGCCCTGAGGTTCGGCAAACTGATACAGTTCCCATCTTTTGCTTATATACTCAGCTTCATTGTGCATAGGGTACCCAGGGCTGTGTGAGCTTGTGAGCAAGGCACTGCATATCTGCAGCCATTTTCACAACTCACCTACCACCAGGACATAGATTGCAAAAATGCATCAGCAGCATTTCCAGTCACTCAACAGGTTGATTTTGATGCAGAGATGTGATGGAACATGAACATGATGGAATCGGTGTGGAAAATGTTCAGGGCAGACAAAAACTACATGTTGGATTAAGGCACCAACAACCAAGCACCATCACTGGGATATTTTAGTGGGAGCAGATGCAGCAGCTCTGCTTGGTGTTGACTAGTTTCAAGCAGGCCAAGAGGTTTGTCAACAGGGAAAATGCTGGCTGGAACAACAGGCTCCCATTGGTGTTCCTGCTGGACAGGGTACTGGGTTGCTGTTCAAGATGGATGTGGGAGAGTTACTTAAGAAGAGGATATACTCAGAATGCAGCCTGGCTGGACAGGGGCACTCCAGGGGGAAGACAAAGAGGCATGAATCTCACATCAGAAGGGAGAGTAGGTGCAGAAAGGGGTGCCTATTGTCAAGGGGAAGGAGGACACTGAGGAACAGCAGGAAACATAAATACATGTATGTTAGTAAGGACCCCTGGATTACAGTCATAAAAGAGAGGGACTATTTCTGGGTGGACAAATTGCTAGACCCCCAGGGCATGGCCAAAATGGGAGAGATTATGGAGCCCAGCTAGCAGGAACAGAGGATACACTTCCTTTATTCCATCCTTCCTAACAAGTTGGTGGAGGCATACTACCCTTAATCTCCCAACTACCTCTCCACATGTCCATCAGAGAGATGTCAGTAGTAGCAGAAGCAGCAGCGTTGTGGTGGTAGCAATCTGATGGATGTTTGGAGAGACTTTTTCCAGCACCAATGACCATGTCAAACACAGCGTATCTGCACCAGCAGTCCATTCTAGTGGCTGGACTACATGGTCTTTGATAACATATACACTGGTGTATATGGGTCAATATACATTGATGACCCATGGAGTTCTGTGTGACTATGCTGGAGATAAGTCAGGAGCTTGCTGAATATTTGCTGTCTATGCGAAATTTTACTGTTCTGATATTTGTTCTATTAGTTAAAAAAAGTGTTCTCTTTGATGATAATTTATTTGAATTTTCTGGCTTTAAAATACATATTTCTTTCTGTCTTTTGACTACCATTTTAGTATTCTCCCTTTGTTTTGACAAAAGATAGGATTGCTTTCTGATTATGAACCAGGTGCATCTCTGACAATATACTTTCTTTCATCTTAGAGAGGTGTGGTAGTGCAAGCAGCTAGCAGTACTGACTCACAGCTCAGACCACATTTTTGGCCAAAATAATCAGTCCAACATAGCTGAGAGATGCTACCTTATCACTCAGGGAGACTTAAAAGGCCATTGCTTCACTATAATCTACTCAAATCTAGTTCAGTTCCCCATTTCCCATTGACTTTAATTCATTTCCTGGTGTTTGATAGAGTTCACAAACAATTTTGTGATTTTGCCGAATTCATGGAAAAGCAAACTCTGCGAGTTACACTGATATCTAGTTCAACTCCTTCTATTTCTCTTCAAAGATTATACTGGTTAGTCCTGGAATCACCCCAGCCATAGTTCTCAGAACTTTCCCTAGTGCTGCTACGTCTTTTTTATCTAAAATTATATCTAAAATTATTTTTTTTAATATTATTAAAAAGATGTAAATTGAAACAATTGCCTGCATTAGGGAATCTAAGAAACACTTCTAATATGATGCCTTGATCCCCAGTTCTGTCTAGTTGAATCTAAACATCTGTGTTTCATTTTTGAATGGTTGCAGTCATGTTATTTTCAGCTGTTTTGTTGGTTTGCCAACACACCACTTGTATTATGTACTCACTCTTTTTACTCTTTATGATTGTGGCACCCAGCAGTGTGTTTTATGAATACAGCATTGTCTTTAAAATCTTTAAAGTCAAATAAACTTTGTAGTGCTTGTTAGTCAAAAACATAATCAAGTTACTAATGGAACTTTTTTCAACTTTTTTTACTTTGATTCTTGCTTGGTGTACACATTTTTTGGTTATTTAGACTTGTGGCTTTTCAGATGACAATGATTAAGTCTGCTCCTAAATATCTTCCTCCATCTATCTGCATTTTGTGACTCAAAATTTACTCTGATTAACACCAATTAAGAAAAGCACCTAACAATGAGAAACTAGAATGTTTTTTAATAATTAGGAAGAACAAAGCCAACCTGCCACCCACTTGTTTAATTAAAAATACCACCTACAGTTTACCTGAACAGCTTTTTAAAAATAATTTATTTTTTTTTAGCTTTTGTCTCTTTTCAACCCTGATTTCTTATTTTGACTTTCTGATTTCTTTTCATCTTTTTTTATTTTTTTCTAATTTGACTATGAAGTCATTTGTTGTATAAGTTTGTCTTGATTGTGTGGAATGTTATTTTCTTCAACTAAAATTAATAATGAATAAATACATAAATGCATAACTTTTCATAAATAACAAATATTTGTTTTAGTGAGCTTTATAGTGCAGAGTGGAGGCCCTGAAGCTTGAGATCTGTGCTAGCAATCGGAAGGTTGCTGGTTCAAATCCCGTAAATGCCAGAAGTGACTCTACTCCGTTGGGCCCTTGAGCAAGGCCCTTCAACTGCAATTGCTTTACCCGGGGTATGATGTTAATCTGCATCCAGCCCTGAAAGCAGGTGCTGCAACTTGCAGGGAAAACTTGGGGGTAGGTGACAGGATTGGCATGGCAGCCACTGTAACAAAAAACCTCACACAGTTCCAGTGTGGTGCTGAGGTGTTACAAATTGTGCAGCTGCACTCGGGTCCCAAGCTGGGTGGTTCGTCGTGTGCTGGATGCAGCAATGTGCTGTATCAATGCATGCTCCCAACCTCTCTATAGAGATTAATTCCTAATTCAGGACAACAAATACATGGCAATATAATGTAGCAGTGATTACAAATTACTGTCCTTGAGACAAGCTGAAAAATGTGACTTAATGTACTCTTATTAGTAAACATTGAGTGAGTCAATAAATGGTTATAACAATTATTGTCTGGACTAAAAATAGACTTTTTTGCACTCTGTTGACTTGAATTGAGTTTGATGAAAATAAGAAAATAAAATAGCATTTGCACTTAATGCAGCTTCCATTTATTAGCCAGTCCCAAGCCTGGATAAATGGAGAGGGTTAGCGTCAGGAAAGGCATCCGGCCATATGAGATGATGTGGGTTCGCAGCATGCTCCCATCTCACTTCCGGGTGCCCTGAACCCAACACCGTCACATTTGGTGGCAATGGTGGGATAAGCTGAAAGTGGGGACTGAAGAGGAGACAGAGCAGCAAGCGGGACTGGTGCCAGAGCTTTTTGAAAAGAACCCATGGATCCAAGCCAGAGGAGGACATTTTTAAAGGACAGAGCTTTTTAATTGACATTTATTTATTGACTGTTTTTATTTGTCTTTTAAAAGTTCTTATTCTTTTAATGTCCTGTTTTTACGAAGGTGGGCTTGGGCTGGTTTTATTGTGGGATTGTTTGAGTGCTTTATTTGGTGATTTTAGTGCAGTGCAGTTTGTAGTGTGGCCGAGCTGTGGACCTGGGCTGCCAGTTGCACGGGGTTGGCAGTGGCATGGAAGCTTCCCGTGCAGCTGGAGGCTTATGGGGGTGGAATGTGGTATAGCGGGTCCACAGCTCTCATCAAAGGCCAGTTTTAAAATAAATAATCGCCGCATTCGTGGCTTAGTGAGAGGGAGTGGTGGTGTGCATTGCCGAAGCAGTTCCTGAGGAGTTCGTGATGTGGCCGTTTCTCACCTAAGTGCACAGGCGAGAAACGGTCCGCATCCATAATTGTTCCCAGGAGCTGCTGATTGCCACAGCTGCCATGTCCTCTTGATAAATAGAAGCGCGAGGTGGCTGGGAAGGAGAAAAAAAGAAGAGAGCAGGAAAGAACAGGAGGTTGCAGTAGAAGGTAGGAAGCAGAAGGAGAAAGCTGGTGCAAGAGAGAGAACGAACGTGTGAGCGCAGGCTGGCGTGCAGCTGAGCAGGGAGCCTGGGTGTTTGGCCGACACCCGGGGGAGCAGTCGTAGTGGTTGCTCCTGCTGAGTTTATTGTGAAGAGTGGGAGTGACCGGAAGGCGGATGAGTCGCCGCGTAAGGCCACGAAAGGCAGTGGGAGCCCGGACTTGGGATGTGTATTCCCCAGCGTGGGTGCCCTGGTCTCTGGGGAACCCAAGTCGCTGTTTGAAGGAGCCTACTGGAGCCAGGGGTCGGTGAGGCGAACCGATCAGCCGAAGCAGGCATGGCATGTCAGCTGCAGCTAGGGTGACTCCCCTGTTGCAGGGCCCGTTTGGGAGATGCAGGGGAGCCGCCAGTAGTAGAAGAAGGATGCACCGGATTTTTAAAAGGACAGCTTGCTGCCATTATTTTAACCTCAAAGATTTTTTCTAATGGATTTTAACCTCCACCTCTGTTTTTAATGTATTATTTATTTATTTAAGATTTGAAGCACTGCACTATTTATTTGAACACTCTTTCTTTTTGTTGTTGGTTTTAAATAACAGCACTTTGCACTTTTGCACCATCCCCTTGCTCTATTTGTTGTGCCTCACTGCTATGCTCATCGGTAACATTACCGATGGTGTCAGGTTCAGGGCTCCCGGAAGCGAGATGGGAGCATGCAGCGAATCCACATCGTCACACCGTAAAAGTCACACCGAAACCTATAAAACATCAACCCCACATAGAAGTGGGAAAAGAAGAAGAAGAATAGTATTTTCACACCCAGTCTCTTTTAAGACATTTTCACAGTCCTTTAAACCAAAACAAAAAGCACATGTAAGTAAATAAGTGAAGAGCAATCTAGCTGACCCTGATAAAGTTGACATTAAGAGTATTCATTTTAACAGATTTATTTTTCACATTAAGTTTACAAATTTTAGCACTGCTGGCTCACAAACAGCAGCTGACCAGGTTCAAGTCCAAGGCTAGTTACTGTGTGGAGTTTGCACATTATTCCTAAGTCTGTGTAAAGTGTCAGGAGTAGAAGCATGGGCTTATTTTCTACAGGCCAACTATTCATGACTTCAAGCAATTTTGCTTTTTTAGTATTCTAGTTTTCAATTTTGATCTCCCAGGATTGTCATGTAACTGTATTACAAAATAATCAGGATACCTCACAGAAGACTTACATTCAGGGTTTCAGCGAAAGGCTGCTGCTGTTGTCTCTTCCACTAATGGATGTGAGATCTTTGCACTTTCAGTGCTTCTACTATATAAAGGAGTTTACAGAGATTTTATCTTTATAGACCATTACATCTGAATCAGTTTCTTACTGAAATTACACTATTATACATTGGTATTACACTTGTTTGGAATTTTTCCTATCAAGTTAGGGATAGCAACACCTTTTATTGGCTAACTAAAAAGATATGCAAGCTTTCGAGGCAACTCAGGCTCTTTCTTCAGGCAAGATGTAATCAACTTGAAATTCAGTTTCATTTTTACGAAAATTGTTTAAGTGGAACTTTGACAAATTTTAAAATATTGTGAATAATCAACAATTAATCAAACAAAAGGCCTGCAGTTATATGTAATTAATTTTTCAATAGAATGAATTCAGAAAATATTAAAAAGTTAGAGAACCTGAGGTCTACAGCCCCACTTCCACAGCAACAGCACAACACACAGGAACTATACAAACAGAACATTTTAGGAAAGCAGATTCATAACAGGAAACTTTGACTGATAAAACAAAAAATTAAGTATCAATACAATTCTGAATTCTGGTTTCCAGTCAAGAAACACTTTAGTTTTCTAACTAACACACAGGGTGATTTTAAAGAGTTCAAATGTTAAAAAGTACTTACTTCTTGATTTTTTTTTGCAAATGAAACATGCGAGACAAACAAGAAAGATGAGAACACCTCCTCCTATGAAATCTGTTACAGCTGAGGGAAAAAGCAAAGAAGAACAGACCATTAAGCAATTGCAAACAAACCAGAGATGACATTAAGATTTATACATCTACTAGCCATGTGCGCCCAACTACGTTGCGCGTGTTAAGGTGGCTGTGAAGGGCTCCCTGTTTAAACGCGGCTGCCAGTCGTGAACTGGGCCCTTCGTCGCACAGCATTATGATTTTATAAGGGAAACAAAATTACAAAAGAAAACCCTTGGATATTGATTCGATAGGAACGGCCTACTCGGAATCACTGTCTGAATAGTAATTATGTGGTGGTGTAGGAGCATTTCTGCTTCTGTCCGTTCACAGTCCGTCTCGTTTTCACGACGCTGTCGTTTCCTCTCACGATCTCTTCTCAACCTTTCTCTAATCTCGCAGGTTGCTTTGTGGCAATCCAAAGAGTAAGGCAATATACACGGAGCAATGGTTATAAAAGGGGGACACATAGGTATCCAGGCTCTTTAAAGCATAAATACGGATCACTTCACTGACATGTGAGCAAGGCACGGTACAACTGTGAGACGTGCAGCACTCACTGGCTACAATGTAACAATAATATTTTCTGGAACGTGCTGTTATGTTGCCATTCATTTTACCCACTGTCTTTCTTTCATTCATATGTTACGTAGGCACGTACCTTTTATCTTCGTCAATCTCATTCTCTACCCAGGCCTCAGGAGCTAACCAGCGTAATACTGTCCACCACCCCTTTCGTTATTCCGGCACATTGTTGACATCCGTGAGTAACAACAACGTACTAAACTGGAAGGTGGTCTACCCATGCGTGGAATTCGTGAACAAAGATCAAGATCTAAATGAAAATCTCTTTAGTTAATTTAAAGCACAACAATTTGTTTAGTTTGAATGTCTGTGTTTTGAGGTGTGACTGGAGTACTACAGTCTTCAGTAGTATAAGCCTGGAGGAGATTCTTAATGCAATGCCTATATTTTAGCTGTCTCGCTACTGCCATCTAGTGCTCCTTCTTCTAATTAATTTGCGGACAAACAAAGATCAAGATCCAAATGAAGATTATATATAGAGATTAGTCCAATTACATGTTTGAAATACAATTTTTTTAAATGCATGCATGCAGCATTCATTTCCAAATCTATATTAATTAATTTTCTTCTCAGTATAGTAAAAATTGAATGATTAAGTAAGAAGAAGTTGAATTTGGTTTGGATAGCTAGTTGTAAGCTCTTTATTATACAAATGGTTTTATAACTCACAAACATGTGAAAACCGTGCTAGATTTGCACTATGCCCCAGGAAAGGCTAGGCAGTCTTAGAGTGACCACTGAAACAACCACTTCCATTCAAAAATGAACCATCACTGGGTGTACCATTTCAGTGATTCTTGTGATCTTGGCCATGAAAATGATGGTAAATCACCAGACATGTAATGCAGTGAACTATAGACTTTATGGGTAAATTGATTGTAACAACAAAAGCATTACTGCCTGGGTGTAGATGGATTCTCCTCATCATCTGCAGATGGATGAGTTTTAAGCCTGTTAAAATTGAGATTTCGTCAGCTGAATAAGAGAAAGGTGGCTAAGAAGTATTGTAGGATGAGGTGTGAGCAGAGGAGTGGAAAAGATCACACCAGTAGGACAGTGGGAATGCGCAACAATGTGCATAGATAACATGGGATAATGAAATGGAAAGAACAATCATGTGGTCTGAACTACTGCACTGTGCCAATTTTAAATAAATAAATAACAGATGTGCTCAGGCTGGGGAGTAGAGCAGGTGCGAGCAATTGTCTGAGAAGATGGCTCATTTCCAGGTTGGTGTGAGGTGGTCAGCCAGCGTGCATTGCCTTGCCGGCCCGGGCGAGTGGTCTGATTGTCAGGGCGACAATCGGGTAAACGTACATGCAACCACTTTCCCAGCATATAAAAGAGGAGTGCAAGCTCAAAAACGGGTAGGTAGGTAGGTAGGTAGGTAGGTATAAGAGAGAAGAGAGGAGATAGGCAGGAGTATGAGAGAGAGAAAGAGAGAAGAGAGAGCACGCGGTGGTGCGACAGTTGGACTGGTATGGAGCCCCCAAGAGGGCTGAGGGCAGGAGCGACCATTATGCTCGGAAATGTATCTCTCTGAAAAAGTTACCTCTCATCCCAGGCTAAAAAGTCACATCTTGTCCCAGGATTTTTTATTATAATAAAAATAAATTTATTTGGAATAATTTTAACCTTCACCCTCATGTATTTATTTACTTGATAACGATTTTTGAGCAGTGCACTTTGGACACTGTTTTAGATTTCTTTTCTTTTAATAAAAGCACATCTGCACTGTTTCACCTACCCCTCCTACCTCATACAAGTCATGACTATCGACGGTGTCAGGTTCAAGAGGCTCCTCAGAAAAGAAGTAGGAGCATGTAGCTGACCTGCACCGACACAGATCTGGTCAGTCTATGATATCCTCCCCAGTCCATCCAACATTTTTTTGTTAGGGCAAGGCTGAATCATCAGGATGCTAGCTATGCCAGCAAAGTGGTACACTTAGAGCAGTTTTTTTCATCCTTTTTTGGCAAGTGACAATTTTTTTAAGTTTGAATCTTTTTGTAGACCAGGGGCAAGTTCCAGAAGGGGATTGATTTTTCTTGGAGTGTTGAGCAGCTTGATCAAATTTCAGTTCATAAATCGAGTAGTTTTCAGTTTTAATACAGGATAAGCTCCACAGACTGGCAATTTTCACAGACTAGCGAGAAATGTAAATAGTAAAATGGCCATGCATGCCATTTCTTGCATCAGCAAAGCTTTTCTACAGGCGGGTGCTGGCCCATGGACGAGCATATGGGAGGGACTGAATTAGAGAACATCCTCAGCTGCTTCCCAAAAGCCCAATGAAAGAAGCACTCTGAGTTGTGCCTCAATGAGGTGCTAAGAACAGCAACTTAGCCTATTTGCAGTGGCATCATCTTGAGAAAGAACTATTAATTGACCTTTTTGAGAGCAGTGGAGAGGCCACAACCACAGTCAAGGCACCCTAAAGGCTTAATGGGAGAAAGTAAAGACTGCACTCTGTTTAATCAGTGTCTTGTTCCTCCTCCAAAGTTCATTATTACTTTTACGCGGTGGGATCCCCCTTGGAGGTCAAAGAGCTTGCATATTAGTATATGATATCAAAGGGGGGGGGGTTCTCCTTGAAGCTTGATCCCTTGATATGTCACAGCTAAACAAACTGTTTTCATACATTATTGGAGTCTGAAGAACTTTGCATACCACAACTGAACTGGAGGATTTCCCTGAAAACAGAAAGTAGATAATTTCAATTCACTTACATGTTTTAAATGATGGCTGGTTGGAATTGTCAGCTGTAAAGACAAAGTAATGAACATTAAAAATAATACTGACATTCCTTGTCATTGTACAGTCCATGTGGAAACTGAATAAATGGTGTCACAAGAACGACACAAAGACATCGTAAAGGTTTGGGGCAGCCACCCGTAAAATGTGCCTTGGCTGCAAGAAGGATTTGAAATAATTGTGAGATATTCACAAGACTGAGTCCAAAACAGAACTGATGATGTGGAGGCAAGATGGTGGCTTTAAAGGCCAGTGCAGGAAGTGACATCATCAGGTCAGGAACTGGAAGTGATGTCATCAAGGTTTCCCGAGAATGTTCTGTAAGGAATTGAGAAGGACAGTTAACGTACCTCACTGCCCCGTGGTCTGGCATGGAATTACTATTACTGAGGTCCTTTAGCTGTATCCTATTCGCATATGTGTGACAAGGCCCCCCCTCAGCCCAGACTCATCAGGTCAGGAGTCTATGACTGCGAGGTCATGGACTTGAGAGAAAGCATCAGCGTTGCCTTGGAGAGAGCCCTTACAATGAACGAGCAAAAAACTTATAAAGTTTAAGGTCAAGAAACCACCTGGTAACCTGAGGATTCGACTCCTTGTGCAGGGCCATCCACTTTAAGGGTGCATGATCCATAACAAGAATAAAGTCACGGCCCAAGTGGTAGTACCTCAACTGTGTAATCACCCATTTAATCGCCAGGGCTACTCTTTCTACCGCCGCATACCCGGTCTCTTGATCCAAGAGTTTCCGGCTCAGGAACATATTGGGGTGTTCAACACTATCGGCACTTTGGCTCAGCAAGGCTCCCGGGCCTGTGTCCAAAGCATCCGTCTGGAAAATAAAAGTAAACGAAAAATTAGGCACTTTCAATACTGGTACTGATGTCAGGGCCTGTTTTCAGTCACCAAATGCAGCCTCTGTCATATCAGTCCAAACCACAATGCTAGGGGCCCTTTTCTTTGTTAAATCAATCAAGGATACAAACCCAGCGGTAATACCCGGCTAAACCGAGAAATGCTTGGACTTGCTGCTTGGTTCGTGGACAGGGCCATTTCAAAATGGCATCTATTTTTGACCACTGTGGCTTTACAGTACTTTGACCCATCAGGTTGCCTAAATATTTGGCTTCTTTCAACCCAAAAAAACTATTTTTGGATTGATTCGAATACCGTTGTCACCAAGTGTCCGTAATACCGCTTAAGACCTGCTGTAGGTGTTCCTTCCATGTGCACGAATAAATGACGACGGCATCCAAATAGGCAGCACAATGCGCGTTATGAGGGCAGAGCACTATATCCACCAGACATTGGAAAGTCACAGGTGCCCCGTTTAACCAGAATGGAAAGACGCAATACTACCAGTGTCCACTAGGGGGCTAAACGTGGTCTTGACCTTCACGGAGTACGTTAAAGGAACCTGCCAGTACCCCTTCGTCATTTCAAGTGTGGTCAAATAATTTGCCTGTCCAAGCCTCTCAAGGAGGTTGTCCATTCGAGGCATTGGATAAGCATTGATTTTTGGGAGACTTGATTAAGTTGACGGATGTCATTGCTAAACCTCCAGCTTCCATCAGGCTTACTAACCAAGACTATTGGTCTAGACCAGAGAATATAACTCTCCTCTATAACTCCTAAATCCAGAATTTTCTTGATTTCAAGCTAGACTTCTCCTTTCTTTGCCTCAGGAAGATGATGGGGCATTCTCGAACTATAATCCCGGGTTTGGTCAGAATGTCATAGGCGAGCAGAGAGGTCCTTCCTAGTTTTTCATCTACCACCTCTGGGACGGACAGGCTATCTGTTTTGAGTTCCTGTCTCTGTCTTGAGTTTAATTCTTTACCAAAGTTAAGTATGTTGGTCTGAGCAAAGAATGAGCAGTGCTGATCGGAGGAGGGATCGGGATCCCTTTCCTTCCACGGTTTCAGCAAGTTCACATGATATATCCACTTGCTCGGCTGATGATTGGGTGGTTTCACCAAATAATCAAGGAGTCCTTTCCTCTCCTTAACTTCGTAGGGGCCTTGCCAATGGGCTAGCAATTTAGAATGGGAAGTGGGGACTAACACCATGACATGATCCACTGGATGGAACTCTCAGAGAGTCGTGCCATTGTCATAATAGTGGGCCTGTGCTGCTTGCGCCTCCTCCATGTGACTTTTTAGTATAGGTCGAATTTTCCCAAATCTATCGAGTAACTACGCAATATACTCCAATATATTCGTAGAGGGAAGAGCCTCTCCTTCCCATCCTTCTTTTAAAATATCCAATACTAGCAAAATACCCGCGCTTCGCAGCGGAGAAGTAGTGTGTTAAAGAAGCAATGAAAAAGAAAAGGAAACATTTTGAAAATAACGTAACATGATTGTCAATGTAATTGTTTTGTCACTGTTGTGAGTGATGAGTGCTGCTGTCATATATATATATATATATATATATATATATATATATATATATATATATATATATATATATATATATATATTTGCACACACACACATAAACATATATATATACATATCTATACATATACACATATATATACACACACACATATATAAACATATATATACATATACATACATATCTACATATATACACACACAGCTATTTCAGTATCAGTGCAATACGCTGCTTGTTAAAACGGATAACTCCGCTCTTACGTGCAAGTCTGCGTGGATATTATGAACTATCGTATTTGTTCAAGTTCTATTTAAATTTTAAATAGAAGGAATTTTTATTTAGTCGACAGAAATATCTTTGGTAGGAATGGTAAAAACAGACAGGAATATTATTCCTGAATAAATCAACTCAAACCTTAAACAACTTATAATATTTTGCTCTCCATAAAAATATATCCTGTCTAAATTATACAAGTTAGAAATAAAGTAAACGTTAAAAGAACAAACATTCAAATTTCTTTACTCTTATGTAATTTTATATAAAAATAAACTTAGATTTTAAATATCCCAAAAGATTTTGCTCTCCATAAAAATATATCCTGTCAAAATTATACAAATTCAAATATGAACATGCTGCATAACAAAACCTGGAAATATAAATAAAATGTGTTCCTTTCAGCAATAACAAATCAAATCATTCAGTTGTCTTTGCTCATATGTCATTTTAGAGCTGGACGCCTGGCATCTTTTTTTGGCAACAGGTTCGTTTATGTTTGGTGTGAGGTTCTGTGTTGTGGAGATTCTCAGGATGGATTGCAGGTGCTCATCAGTGAGGCGACTCCTGTGTGCTGTTTTGTTAGTCTTTATCACTGAGAAGAGCTTCTCACACAGATATGTGCTACCAAACATGCACAAGGTTCGAGCCGCATGTAGACGGACTTTTTTTGTTCTTCAAAGTCACCAAAGCGCCGTGCAAACTCAGTGCGCTCAGTTTATCAGCAAAGTGCGTATTTGGGAACACCGTAGTGCGGACTTGGTTCAACATTACTTGGCAACAGGGAAAGTGGGGCAAGTTGCACTGGTGCATTTGTGTCTCCCATAAAAGCAGCTTCACTTGAAATCACTTTGTGATTGTGCACGGGTAAAAGCGTCCGCTGAAGTGTCAGATTCTTATTTAATTCTTCTGCTTTCTGTATCTTCTGCATTGCATTCAGGTTACCCTGATGTTTTGTCTCATAGTGCCGTCTTAGATTAAATTCTGTAATTACAGCCACATTAGCTCCACAAATGAGACACACGGGTTCAGTAAACATATACTCAGCCTCCCATCGGTTTTTAAAGGCTCTATTTTCAGAATCAACTTTTCTCTTCAGCATCGTGTGAGCTAGCTTCGCAATAACTTGCAGCATCATAAGCTAGACTTGATTAACGCGGTAAGTGTTCGGCAAGGCAGCTGAAGCGCTGCATTATGGGATCTGTAGTTTATTGTGTTACCAGCGCTTCATATACCCGGCCATTAATAACAATAATACAGTATATAAAATGATCTCGCGGGCGGATGGCCCGGCCCTTGAGTTTGACACATATGGACTAAATAGAACTTGAAAAGATATATTTTTTCAAATGTGATCGCGCAATTCAGATAGAGTTGACGCGACTACAGCCTGCATGCCTCAATAAGTCATCCTCCCCTGCTCTTACTTTTTTACCGTTCATCTAATGAATACACTGAGTATGGCTTTACCAAAACAATCATTGATGGCGAATAAAGTATCCATTATTCGAGTATGTAGATCGGGATATATATATACATATATATATGCGCAGCGGAGAAGTAGTGTGTTAAAAAAGCTAGAAAAAGAAAAGGGAACATTTTAAAAATAACGTAACATGACTGTCAATATACAGTATTTGTTTTGTGAGTGTTACTGAGTGTTGCTGTCATCAAGGATTTGATTATCATTATTTCTTTCAATCAGGTTCGTATTTGTAGGATGTGTTGTGTTCAAGTTACATTCCGTGTTTGTCAATCGTTGTAAAGATGACAGGTTTCATTCATCGATTCGTTTCTTACTGCATCAATAAACAGCTCGTCTTCTTCTTTATCTGAGACCTGACACACTGCATGCACGGGTTTTTTACACTGTCTTCCTTTAGCGGGACATTGACTTTTTCCACGTGTGCTTTGTTTCCGCAGTAGCTGGATTTATGAATATGCTTGTATGTATCAGACGCTTCATATTTTTGCTGCCTTTTCAATTGTGTAATTCGGTTTTGTTCAGCTCTTTGGAACTGTTGCTTTTTCTGTGCACTCGCGTCAGTTCACGTGAGCCGCATCGGTTCCCAGCTGTGCTGGTGCCATCTCGTGCTATGTCCATGGCTGTATTTAATGTTACCTTAGTCCTGGCACTTAAAACTTTCTCTCGCAGTTTCGCTGAGTTTGTGCCAAACACCACCCTGACCATCTCATCTTCCTCTGCATAAGCACAGTCCTTCACCCGTGAATATTTAGTGGGAGTTTGCTATTGGATTGCCGCTGACGGACGGCCTTATATGGGCAGGCACTAAATTACAAACGCCAGCGGCAGCCTGTCTATGAACTTAATTTAAAGTGTAGGTTTACATGCTTTGTTTCAGTAGCAGAACTCATGAATATGGTTGTATATGTCACTCGCTCGCTTCTTATTGTTTCGCTGCCTTCTCAATTATATAATGCATGTTTTCTTCAGCGCTTTTTGGAGGTCTTCCTGGTTTTCTATGTACTGCGTGATTACGTGGGAGGCGTGATGATGTCACACGAAACTCCGCCCCCACGGCGTTCAAGCTCATCTCCATTACAGTAAATGGAGAAAAACAGCTTCCAGTTATGACCATTACGTAGAATTTCGATATAAAACCTGCCCAACTTTTGTAAGGAAGCTGTAAGGAATGAACCTGCCAAATTTCAGCCTTCCACCCACACGGGAAGTTGGAGAATTAGTGATGAGTCAGTGAGTGAGTGAGTCAGTGAGTGAGTGAGTGAGTGAGTGAGTGAGTGAGTGAGTGAGTGAGTGAGTGAGGGCTTTGCCTTTTATTAGTATAGATTCTATTCACTTTTCTGCTTCTTACAAAACAAAAGGATATAATTTTCTCCACATCATAAAGTCTCAAGTTTCCCTTTCTTAGGGCTTTGCCTTTTATTAGTATAGATACCATGGGGTTGTCGTCCATATAATAATTCAAAAGGCGAGAATCCCGTAGAGGCTTGTGGGACATCCTGGTAGACAAAGAGAATGAGTGGGAGGAGCTGATCCCAGTTTTTCCCGTCACCGCTTACCTCAAGAGGCATTTGCTTGAGAGTCTGATTAAATCTCTCGACTAGACCGTCACTTTGAGGATGATACACCGTGGTCTTTAAGTGCTTTATTTTAAGTAACTTGGCCAGTTCCTTGAACGTCTCCAAGGTAAAAGGCGTCCCTTGATCTGTAAGGACTTCCGGATGAAGACTCGCGCAAATATCCCAACAATTTCCTGTGTGATAGCCTTTGATGTTGCTGAGCGCAAAGGAACAACTTCTGGATATCGGGTCGCATAATCCACGAGAACTAATATCTATTTATGTCCTCGGGCTGAGGGCTGTAGGGGGTCCTACTATATTGACCCCAATCCTTGCAAAGTTGACATTAATCAAGAGAAGGGGAACAAGAGGAATTTGCCGTAATTGACAATCTGGACAAGGGATACAAAAATGGCGAACCTCCTCATTAATTCCCGGCCAATAGAATTGGAGCTTGATACGCTCTAAGTTTATTCAGTGAACAACTGGCCTCCTAGGAGGTGGGTGTGTGCCAATTCATAGGCCTGCCACTGGTAGGTTTGTGGGATTAACAACAGCTTTTGCACCTCCCTCTCATGCTCCACAACCCGATATAATAGATCATTTTCTATCACAAAGTGAGGACCCTGTGGCATGGGCTGATGAGTGTGTTGGCTGTTGACTAGCACAAAAGAATTCTTAGCAAATTTTAGGGAGTCGTCGTTCCATTGCTCCCTTTTAAAAGAGGCCGGTGTCTATCTGAATTGAAATTGAATCTCGGAAAGAGGGTCAGGGCGGGGATTCATCCCGACTTGTCGAGGCACTGAGTAATGACGTTTCCTTTCTACGACGGTCCAGAAATCTCCCCATCTGCCTCTTGATCTTCTGTAGCGCTGAGTACACTGTGTGGAGACAGTTTGAGATGGGTCATTCCCGTCTATTATAAGGTCTAAATTAGGTCTGGGAGTAGTCAGTACTATACCGTATTTATTGTTAGACCATTCCCACCACAGAATCACAGCAAAAGGTGGATTAGGGAGGACAGCTATGGAGAATTTTTTTAGCGATCCTCCTTGGCTGAAGAAACATAGGGTGGTTTTATATTGTTGGATTTCTCCATGTATACAAGTTATACGGGTCTTTATTTTTATCCACTGTCGCAGTAGTACATATTGCAATCAACAATGGATATGTTGCTGCTGGAATTAAAGAGGGCTTCAACTTTAAACCCATTAACAATTACTACTCCCATATGGAACACCGTCAGATGGTTTGAAAGTGTACACAACCCTCCTCTCTCTCTCCACCTGCATTCCTCCTTATTCCCGAGTAAGTTGTGTGCCCATGGATTCGGGGACTTTGATACAAGCTCCGGTTTGTACAGAAGAGGCAGATTGTGTGGGACATAGTCCCCATGGTGTCTGCTAAAGGACAGTTCTGCCCTCCCAGATTGTGAGGCTGTCTTGGATGTTTCGATGAGCTTGATTAGCTCGTCCATGTTTTGGAAGTCTCCATAGACCGGCTGGGTGAAATATTCAGGAATATTCTCTGACAAGAGAAGACAGGCAACTTGTTGGACTATCTGAAAAGTGGTGCACTCAAATGGCCTTAGTCATGAGGCCACTATTTCCCAGAGAGCAAAGGCTTGCTTCTGGGTCGGCCGCACTGGATCGAATTTCAAGGCTTTTCATTTTTCCACCTGCTGGTCTGGGGATGCCACACATTTTACCTTGGACCTTGATCCCAGTGGGCAGAACAGCTCTCTCCTCCGAGACAGCATAGTAAGTCCCCATCACTTCCCCCATGGGAACCAGCCCACTTCTGTGTGTCTCTTCCACACTCTCCTTTTGTCTCTTTACTGGCCCGGTTAAATATACTGGGAGTGGAGCCTGTACCGGGTCTTTCCAAACCACGGAACAAACCCCCCCTGGAAACTCACCCCCACTTGGTTATTCTTCAGGTCTGGTCCTGGTTTCTTCTGGGTTTTATTTATCCTGCTGACAACACCACTCTCACAAGAACGACAAAAAGACATTGTAAAGGTTTGGGGCAGCCACCCGTATAATGTGCCTTGGCTGCAAAAAGTATCTGAAATAATTGTGATTGTTCACAATCCTGGAACTGTGTGGGATTTCCCAGTGGATTGCAAGGGATTGAGAAAGACAGTTAGTACACTTTGCCGCCCCCTGGTCTGGCATGAAATTACTGTTACTCAGGCCCTTTAGCTGTCTCTTACTCACACATGTGTGACAATGGCCACCTCCTAAAAGGGCTTATCAGCCTTAAAGCTTATTGATAAAGAATAAGAGCTCACTCAAGGCAATAAGGTGGCTCTGGCTGTACACACTGTGTGAAAGAATTAGCTAAAAAATTAAAGGCACTGGAATAACATTCATGTGCATTTGAGAACTTAGTTAATTGTTTGTTAAGTTAATTGAGTTTTAATTTTTGCTTATGTAATTACATGTATTAATTATGTTCATGAAGTACATGTTTGTAAATAGCATTTACAATATCATGTAGTAAAAAACTGAGCCTAGGTAGGCTTATGGTAGCTGAAATAGCTTTTATAGACATTAGATTCTAACTCAAGCAATGTAAACATTGAATTTTCTTTTGTACTTTAATTACTTTTTGGCTGTGTAAGGTTTATTGCTAATTGTAGTTCATATGTCTTAAATGTAAAATTCTTGATTGGAGAATCTGAGAGTGAGTTAAAATTTATGCTGAAGTCTCAAGATAAAATTGTTGAATGCATCCGACCATGATGTATGGAAGGTTATTGTGGTATTTTGCTGATAAATTATATTGTTAAAGAAATGTTGAATTATTATAATCTAAAGACAATGCAGCCATCCAAATGTTTTTAGTGTAACACAAATACCAAGTATGG
Organism: Polypterus senegalus; assembly: GCF_016835505.1. Lineage (NCBI taxonomy): Eukaryota > Metazoa > Chordata > Cladistia > Polypteriformes > Polypteridae > Polypterus > Polypterus senegalus. The sequence continues at coordinate 37,979,641 of NC_053154.1, read as the reverse complement.
GTTTTTTTACTGTATGCATAATGACTTGAAGAGCCATGTTCATGGTGTTTCTTTTTTCTACCATTCATTTCAAGATACATTAAGTGAAACAGTACTAGAATTAAATTGTTGTGGCAAGCAGCTATTATGATAGCATTTGTCCTGCAACATGAGTAACTCTGCTGGCACTTCAATACATTCTGTTTTGCCATTTGAATTAGCCATCGAACAAGAACATGTACAAAAATACACATAAAAATTAATATAAATTGAAAAAAGTCTGAATTAGTGAAAGTTGCCCTAATTTGGAACATTCATAAGAAATGTAATGATTTACATGATTTGAAGTATTAAAATCTGTGCTTCCATTTAAACGTTTAAGGTCAGGAAAATGGGACAAAGACAATCAGGTGGTTGTGTGGCCATACATCTGGAGTCATTTTGAGGCATTTCAGGAGAATTCATTTTTAAATACTAGTGAGCGATAAGCCAATTATTTAGTTCCTTTTTGGACAGATACTTTACGTTGCTAGTCTGCAACAATGCATAATCAATTTACCACTTTATTTAAATAATACATTTGTTTTTTTATACAATTTGTCATATTTTTCCTGATACTTTTAAGAAATATCCTGTTTATTTCAATCCAAGAAGGTAAACAAACAATATAATGTGGTCTTGAATCCTGACAGTGAAAGCCTCTTATATATTAAACTAGCAAAATACCCGCGCTTCGCAGCAGAGAAGTAGTGTGTTAAAGAAGCAATGAAAAAGAAAAGGAAACATTTTGAAAATAACGTAACATGATTGTCAATGTAATTGTTTTGTCACTGTTGTGAGTGATGAGTGTTGCTGTCATATATATATATATATATATATATATATATATATATATATATATATATATATATATATATATATATATATATATATACACACATACATACATACACACACATATATATACACACAAATACATATATATATATACACACACATATATATAAACATATATATACATATACATACATATCTACATATATACACACACAGCTATTTCAGATCAGTGCAATACGCTGCTTGTTAAAACGGATAACTCCGCTCTTACGTGCAAGTCTGCGTGGATATTATGAACTATCGATTTGTTCAAGTTCTATTTAAATTTTAAATAGAAGGAATTTTTATTTAGTCGACAGAAATATCTTTGGTAGGAATGGTAAAACAGACAGGAATATTATTCCTGAATAAATCAACTCAAACCTTAAACAACTTATAATATTTTGCTCTCCATAAAAATATATCCTGTCTAAATTATACAAGTTAGAAATAAAGTAAACGTTAAAAGAACAAACATTCAAATTTCTTTACTCTTATGTAATTTTATATAAAAATAAACTTAGATTTTAAATATCCCAAAAGATTTTGCTCTCCATAAAAATATATCCTGTCAAAATTATACAAATTCAAATATGAACATGCTGCATAACAAAACCTGGAAATATAAATAAAATGTGTTCCTTTCAGCAATAACAAATCAAATCATTCAGTTGTCTTTGCTCATATGTCATTTTAGAGCTGGACGCCTGGCATCTTTTTGGCAACAGGTTCGTTTATGTTTGGTGTGAGGTTCTGTGTTGTGGAGATTCTCAGGATGGATTGCAGGTGCTCATCAGTGAGGCGACTCCTGTGTGCTGTTTTGTTAGTCTTTATCACTGAGAAGAGCTTCTCACACAGATATGTGCTACCAAACATGCACAAGGTTCGAGCCGCATGTAGGCGGACTTTTTGTTCTTCAAAGTCACCAAAGCGCCGTGCAAACTCAGTGCGCTCAGTTTATCAGCAAAGTGCGTATTTGGGAACACCGTAGTGCGACTTGGTTTAACATTACTTGGCAACAGGGAAAGTGGGGCAAGTTGCACTGGTGCATTTGTGTCACCCATAAAAGCAGCTTCACTTGAAATCACTTTGTGATTGTGCACGGGTAAAACGTCCGCTGAAGTGTCAGATTCTTATTTAATTCTTCTGCTTTCTGTATCTTCTGCATTGCATTCAGGTCTTTCAGGTTACCCTGATGTTTTGTCTCATAGTGCCGTCTTAGATTAAATTCTGTAATTACAGCCACATTAGCTCCACAAATGAGACACACGGGTTCAGTAAACATATACTCAGCCTCCCATCGGTTTTAAAGGCTCTATTTTCAGAATCAACTTTTCTCTTCAGCATCGTGTGAGCTAGCTTCGCAATAACTTGCAGCATCATAAGCTAGACTTGATTAACGGTAAGTGTTGCAAGGCAGCTGAAGCGCTGCATTATGGGATCTGTAGTTTATTGTGTTACCAGCGCTTCATATACCGGGCCATTAATAACAATAATACAGTATATAAAATGATCTCGGGCGGATATAATTACGCGGGCGGATGTGGCCCTGCCCTTGAGTTTGACACATATGGACTAAATAGAACTTGAAAAGATATATTTTTCAAATGTGATCGCAATTCAGATAGAGTTGAGCGCACTACAGCCTGCATGCCTCAATAAGTCATCCTCCCCTCGGCTCTTACTTTTTACCGTTCATCTAATGAATACACTGAGTATGGCTTTACCAAAACAATCATTGATGGCGAATAAAGTATCCATTATTCGAGTATGTAGATCGGGATATATATATACATATATATATATACGCGTATCGCAGCGGAGAAGTAGTGTGTTAAAAAAGCTAGAAAAAGAAAAGGGAACATTTTAAAAATAGCGTAACATGACTGTCAATATACAGTATTTGTTTTGTGAGTGTTACTGAGTGTTGCTGTCATCAAGGATTTGATTATCATTATTTCTTTCAATCAGGTTCGTATTTGTAGGATGTGTTGTGTTCAAGTTACATTCCGTGTTTGTCAATCGTTGTAAAGATGACAGGTTTCATTCATCGATTCGTTTCTTACTGCATCAATAAACAGCTCGTCTTCTTCTTTATCTGAGACCTGACACACTGCATGCACGGGTTTTTTACACTGTCTTCCTTTAGCGGGACATTGACTTTTTCCACGTGTGCTTTGTTTCGCAGTAGCTGGATTTATGAATATGCTTGTATGTATCAGACGCTTCATATTTTTGCTGCCTTTTCAATTGTGTAATTGGTTTTGTTCAGCGCTCTTTGGAACTGTTGCTTTTTATCTGTGCACTGCGTCAGTTCACGTGAGCCGCTCGGTGTACATGCATGAAGGTTCCCAGCTGTGCTGGTGCCATCTCGTGCTATGTCCATGGCTGTATTTAATGTTACCTTAGTCCTGGCACTTAAAACTTTCTCTGCAGTTTCGCTGAGTTTGTGTCAAACACCACCCTGACCATCTCATCTTCCTCTGCATAAGCACAGTCGTTCACCCGTGAATATTTAGTGGGCGTTTGCTATTGGATTGCCGTTGACGGACGGCCTTATATGGGCAGGCACTAAATTACAAATGCCAGCGGCAGCCTGTCTATGAACTTAATTTAAAGTGTAGGTTTACATGCTTTGTTTCAGTAGCAGAACTCATGAATATGGTTGTATATGTCACTCGCTTCGCTTCTTATTGTTTCGCTGCCTTCTCAATTATATAATGCATGTTTTCTTCAGCGCTTTTTGGAGGTCTTCCTGGTTTTCTATGTACTGCGTGATTACGTGGGAGGCGTGATGATGTCACACGAAACTCCGCCCCCACGGCGTTCAAGCTCATCTCCATTACAGTAAATGGAGAAAAACAGCTTCCAGTTATGACCATTACGTAGAATTTCGATATAAAACCTGCCCAACTTTTGTAAGGAAGCTGTAAGGAATGAACCTGCCAAATTTCAGCCTTCCACCCACACGGGAAGTTGGAGAATTAGTGATGAGTGAGTGAGTGAGTGAGTCAGTGAGTGAGTGAGTGAGTGAGTGAGTGAGTGAGTGAGTGAGTGAGTGAGTGCTTTGCCTTTTATTAGTATAGATTCTATTCACTTCTCTGCTTCTTACAAAACAAAAGGATATCATTTTCTCCACATCATAAAGTCTCAAGTTTCCCTTTCTTAGGAACACCCCCACTTTATTTGGACTTTGCTGAATTTCAATGACAGTGTTGGAGACAGCATAATCCAGAATCCATTTTAGGAGTCCTATGAATGACTTCCATCTCTTTAATGGTCTGAAATGCCAGTCCAACTGCCCAGCTGCTCTTACCTGAAACCTCTACCTTCCCATAGTATTTTTGTGATTTTCTACTAGATTTACAAGCTTACTGCCTATAACACAGTATCATTTGTATGAGCCCTTTGTAAATTCCTTGAGCTCTTCACCATCATGTACAGATATTTCAGAGTGTGCTGCCTCTTGTTTAAGGATAAAATCAACTGTTGTGAAATTGCAACAGGCAAGAGAAAATCTAATATTATTTTTTAGTCTACTTTTCCCATTTCTGTCAAAACAATAATTAATTCTTTACAACAAAATACATACCTTCTGCCTCCTGCATTTTCTTCCAAACTAAAAAACATGAAAATAGTAATGTAGCTATAAGCATGTGAACACTATAAATTAAAAAAAGCTTTATATTTAAGTTCTTCATTTTTACCTTTTTCAAGAACAATTCCTTTCATCCCTGAAGAAAGAAAATATTTGAAGACATTAATACAGAAGATAAAAAATATATGTTTACAAATAAATAACAACAAGCAACTGTCTAACCCAAGCTAGAAATATAATCTATCTATCTATCTATCTATCTATGGACAACTGCACAGAAGGAGCCATACTGTTTTCTGGGCCAAAGTCCATAATAGCTCAATAAGAAGTGCTCTCCCACCCCACACATTTCCCCCTAGGTAACACCTGAGTAAAGAACAGTCCATCCAATTTTGAGAGGTTTGGTTGTAGAACCAAGAGAAGATGAAGATAAACCATATTTCACTACCAAAATAAAACTTACTCATACAAATTAAACCTACCCTATGTTCAGATATGCAAGGAAGCCAAAGAGAAACAATAAAGGTGCATGCAGGTCTAGAGGTATCAAACATTTTTAAAGTTATTCTGTTACCGGTCTTTCTACTCTCAAAATCAGTGTGTCTGCTTTGGCAGTTACTTTAATGACATAAAAAGGAGTCATCTACAATTGAACTGTTCAAAACAAGATTAAAGACTCATTTCTATTCACTTACATTCCGTTACCTTCAGTAATACTGATGGTTTCCTCATTGTGATTATAGAACATTACTTCTATTTATTATTTCTTTTATTTACATTCATTTATTTTATTTCTATTTATGTTATTTACGTTAACTGTATGTTTTTTTTCTTCCATTATTGTAAAGTACTTTGGCCACAGCATTCCTATGTTGTTTAAAATGTGCTTTATAAATAAATTGACATTGACATTAAGAAGCGGCATATATATTCTATATGTTTTACTTGCTCATAAACAAATACACATTATTTTCAGGAGCAACACATATTTTGGGATCTTTTTGAGGGCAGTGGACGCTGAGATACTTCAGCAGAGTACCACTTTCCCACTTGAAGGTTGAATATTGGATCTCTGGCAACTGGCAATAAATGCTCTGAAGACGAAATTTCATTTCTTGTCAGGCTTCTGAATTCTGTGATAAACATTTTTTCCAGTGTTTGGTAATAGTATCTGTACATGAAAAGTATGCTCTTTAGCATTACATTACTTATTATTTTAAAAATGACTGTCAATAATTCGATAATGGAGCTATATACAATTAATATCTGGGTTAAATATTTATAATTGGTTTGATTTTCAGCTTTACATACACAGTAGATTCCTGATTTAAAGTTTGCAAATTTTGCATTTTCCTGTATTTATTTATACTATTGAGTCTTTTAAGAATACATTCAAACTGCATCTAACAGAGACTCTCTTTTAAAATTGCCTCATGTTTTTTTTCTGTTCAAAATGATTTTGTGCATGGTCGAAGTTTGATACGAGTGTGTACAAATATCTCTCCTAAACGTTCCCTGCTTTTAACACTTATTTTTAATCTGTCTATAGAAGAATTGTATTTAGAAATTCTGCTGTTTTTAAGACATATAATTAGCTGGCCATTAATTAGTATCTTTTTATGTGATACATCACTATTGTCACCTAATTCTACAAGATTAAAAGCTCTCTTAAATGCCAGGCAAACTACAGCATGGGTTTGGAAATAGTAAAACAACTTTCACTGTGTAATAAAGCTCCAGGTCTTACCCAGTTCAATGTAAAGTTCACGAATTTCTGGAAGAGAAACAAAATATTTGTTTGTTAGGTTAATCACATCCATTCCTCAATATTAACTTCTGTGCAAGATGGAAAATCCCATACTTATATCATACAAGTGAATGATGACTACAGTTCAGCTTTTAGAAACGTTTCACTAATAACAGAAAGTTGATATGCTATTGTGCATTGTAAAATGAAAAGTGACTATAAGATGAAATGAATAATCTCCAGCTAGACCCTCACTACACAACTCATTCAGTTGTTATGATACTTAACTCTTCCTGCATTTACTTTTTTACATTAACTCGTTGTTGCATCACCAAGCTTTCATATATACAAGATAAGTATATAACTCATTTACTCTTATGTAACAAGATCTTAACATGGGCTTTTTTGGTCTTCACAACAACAACAACAACATTTATTTATATAGCACATTTTCATACAAAAAGTAGCTCAAAGTGCTTTACATAACAAAGAGTAGAAAAATAAAAGACACAGTAAGAAAATAAAATAAGTCAACATTAATTAACATAGAATAAGTGTAAGGTCCAATGGCCAGGGTGGACAGAAAAAACAAACAAACAAAAAAAAAACTCCAGATGACTGGAGAAAAAAAATAAAATCTGTAGGGATTCCAGACCATTAGACTGCCCAGTCCCCTTTGGGCATTCTATCTAACATAAATGAAACAGTCTTCTTTGGATTTAAGGTTCTCACGGAAGGACTTGATGATGATGGTCACGTAGGCTTCTGCCTTTTAATCCATCCATCAATGCTGACACTCAACCACAGCCATGGGAGTTGCTGTGAATTCTACTGAAGATGAAGAAGATTATACAAGTGTGACTTGCACTTGGTGAGATGGTGCATGCATGCACTTTGACATTTTTTGGCACTTGCATGCACATGCACCTCACTTTTCATTCAACCCAAGCAGACAAACTCAACTTTGTAGTACAAGCATGTTGTATGATCCTACAACAAACTACCATACGTTTGCCTGAGACAGGCTCTGGCCTGTCCCGCTCAATTTGTGCTACAGTTGCACTAGTGCACATCCATCTTGGACATGATACAACCTATCCCGGCCCAGTTAGCCAAGGACTCTGTAAGTTCATCAATATAATAAAGCTGCTAGGGAAACTTCGAGTTGTTTTTTGTCCCGAAGACCAGACACAGCTACTGTCCAATAAGAAAGATTTGGATCCCAATTGGATCCCTCATTCAGTGTTGCTAGGAAACACAACTAGGTTTACATTGCTAAAGGATGAATTCAAAGTACAGTATGAGCATCTCTTAAATGGGCTTACATGATAGCATTTTATCATGTGTTTGACATATAGATTCAACAATTTCAGAGAAATGTTAAATGCAAAAAAATGGTGTGTTGTTTACTAGTTGTGACTGTGCTTTAAAGAATAAATAAGAATCACTTAAAATGTTTATATTTGAAAGTAGTGTGCCTAATACTACAGTGAATTTACCTAAGGTATTGTTCACTGATTGAATTAATATGTGTAAATTAAGTGTGAGTGATCAAAAAGCCCATGTAGCTTGCATTCTATGTAAACATCACTAAATCTTGCAATTTTCAGCAACATACCAAGAACCTTGCTGGACACCAATAAGGTGAGGTAAAATGAGAACACAACTCCATGAACATAGCTATCAATATGAGCATGATAGATGAAAAAGATCAGACAGACGGACGGATGGAGAGTTTGACGGACGTAATTAGACAGGAGTCCTCATAGACTATGATGTTTGGGATGACATTGTGATGTATAGCGAGAAAAGGGAGCAAGTCAAGGAAACCTTGGAGAGGTGGAGATATGCTCTAGAGAGAACAGCAATGAAGGTCAGTAGGAACAAGACAGAATACATGTGTGTGAATGAGCGGAGATCAGAGGAATGGTGAGGATGCAGGGAGTATAGTTGGCAAAGGTGGAGGAGCTTAAATACTGTACAGAGTAAAAGGGAGTGTGGAAGAGAGGTGAAGAACAGAGTGCAGGCAGGGTGGAGTAGGTGCAGAAGAGTGTCAGGAGTGATTTGAGACAGAAAGGTTCTAGCAAGAATGAAAGAGAAGGTCTATAAGACGGTAGCAAGACCAGCTATGTTATATGGGATGGAGATGGTGACGCTGACAAAACAAACAGGATACAGAGCTGGAGGGTCAGCTCAGGTTGGACGGTTGGGAGACAAAGTCAGAGGCGAGATTGCATTGGTTTGGACATGTGCAAAAGAGAGATGCTGGGTATATTAGGAGAAGGATGTTAAGGATCTGCCAGGTAAGAGGAAAAGATGAAGGCCTCTCTTATAAAACATCCATGGATTGGTTATTCATCTCTGTGCAGTGTAACATATTCAGATAATAGTAAAATTACCTGTTAATATGAAGGATTCACAGGCCTTATGCTAAATATGCAATATCAAGAGAAATATGTCTCAATTAAGCCACAGCAGACCACTGCAAAGTGAGGTTTTGTTTTTAAGTCATATTGCAGAGAAGATACATGCTTTACTGATGCTTTGTAAGTGTCATGAAGACCCAAAGAAGTGTTTGTTTAGGCCTTGTTACATAATAGTAAATGAGTAAGAGATGAATTTTTAAACCTAAACTAAAGTGTTACCACAAAAGGCTTGGTGATATTTGCATATTTTCACCCCTGTGTGTCATTTAAGTACATGGCCGTCACATGCCACACAACCATAAAAGAGAATAAGACATTTAAAAGGTCTTGGAGGAAGTCATTCGAGCACTGAAACAGTATCTACTGTCAATAGAAAATATTTAATGGGGACATTACATTTTTGAATCTTCAAGTAATATTAGTGAATTTTTCTCGCAGACTCCAAATTGTATCAAATAGTAAAAAACACAACAAAGTGAATATAACCATGACCTGCTTTTTCCAAAACTTTACTTCAATAGTATTACTCCAGAGTAATCTACTGTACATATGGCCATTCAGACAGGACAAGGAGAAAAGATATAAAAAAAAAAATGAAAGATACCCTATTTACTCACGTATAAGTCGGGTCAATCAATTAAGAATCAATCATAAAATCAGACCCCGACTTATACGCCCGTTTAAAAATGTGACACTTAATTTTTCTTTTTTTTTTTTTTTACACCTTCTTGCTTCCTCCAATCTCGCACCAGTTTCTCAGACACATCGAATTTTGTTGCAGTTACCAATTTCTTTTGCCACTTCTTCTTCTTCTTCTTTCAGCTGTTCCCATTAGGGGTTGCCACAGCAGATCATCTTCTTTCATATCTTTCTGTCCTCTGCATCTTGTTCTGTTACTCCCATCAACTGCATGTCCTCTCTCACCACATCCCTAAACCTTCGCTTAGGCCTTCCTCTTTTCCTCTTTCCTGGCAGCTCTATCCTTAGCATCCTTCTCCCAATATACTCAGCATCTCTCCTCTGCATATGTCCAAACCAACGTAATCTCGCCTCTCTGACTTTGTCTCCCAACCGTCCAACTTGAGCTGACCCTCTAATGTACTCATTTCTAATCCCGTCCATCCTCGTTACACCTTTTGCCACTTCAACGACATTTAATTTAAAACTAGCTTCATACAGTATTTTCTTCTGATTGAATGCTCCATAATAGATAAGGGATGCTCTTACGATAAAGGTGTATGAGGGTGTGAGATACAAAAAACACAAAACAGTGTAAACGTCGCTTCAGAATAGATCAGCTTGTGTGGTCACGTGGGCACAATACATAGAAAAAAATAGTGTGAGTTTTCCGCATTCAACTTATACGACTGATGTTATCAAATATCTGAAATTATACGGTAAAATCAAGCCCTGACTTATTTGCGGGAGAACTTAAGCGCGAGTATATATTTGCATATTTGCTCCTCAGAATTTCCAATGCAGGACACATTTCAAGGTAGAACAGCTCTGATCTGTTGGTCTTATACATGATAATCTCCTTTTTTCCACTTTCTCAAACCTTTTCAAACCTCTTTAACCTATTTAACTTACAGAAAATGCCATGGATTGAGATACTTAGAGGTCTTCATACAAACAATGTATTTGCATTTTATGAACACAGCGTCACAAAGTTGTTTTCTAGAAAATGTACCACGATGTCTGACATGCCTCCTTTTTACTGTTTTCTCACAGCTTGGATTGCTGCTGTCATATATATACACACACACACACACACACACATACATACACATACATACATATATATATATATATATATATATATATACATACATATCTTCATATCTACATATCTATATACATATCTACATATACACATATATATATACATACCTATCTACATCATATATATACACACACATACACACACACACACAAATTATATATATGTATGTATGTATGTATGTATGTGTGTGTGTGTGTGTGTGTGTGTGTATATATATATACTGTATATATATATATATAATGTAGATATGTGTGTGTGTATATATATATATATATATATATATATATATATATACACATATATATACACATACATATACTTGTGTGTATGTTTGTATGTGTCTATATGTGTGTGTATAGCTTTGGTCACTGAGTGCAAGGGAAAAATAATAAAATATAGTCTATAAGTTATTAAACAGTAAAACATTAACGTTTTAAGAAGTACAGGTACATTGAGCACTACTGGAGTGGTTGTGGGTAAACTACATTTTAAAGACTGTGTAACACAACAGGTAAGTAACTAACAGCAGCTAAAATGTATATGGATCATCTCTCGGTAGTAGATCCCTTTTGAAAGCGCTACACGGCGGCTGTGGTATAGAAATTACATTTTCTATGTGAGCGTTCAAATTTGTGCCTCTGGTAATGTGCCTTACCGGCATTTAAAGAAAATTAGTTTTGTGTCCTCTGCAGTGTTAAGAGAAAGGCTTTGGTTTGGCATAAAAGGAAAAAGGTGTAAAGAAAGGAAAGTTGCCTTTTTCTTTTATATAGTATAGAGATGTGTTCGCTGGCGTTATGATCGCTTTTGGGACAGTCGGTGGGTCTTGTGTAGACTGGTGAGGCGTCCCGCCATTAATCGGCTGTGATGGCACTGTCAGTCCTCCACTCGTGTCGTGTTTCATAATCCGAGTAGGACCTCATAATCGTATCGTGCAAAAGAAAGTGTGAAGCCTTAATATTATTTTGCCGTGGTGTAGAAAAGGGGTCCGTGTTTGCACTTGTCTGGGCTATAGCGCAGGGGGAGGATGAAAAAATTAAAAGTGCTCACTTTGACTTAAAGCAGAAGCGCAGTCAGCGTCTCAAAGGCCGGCACAGCTATGCGCAGCAGCGCTGGCTGCTCGACTTTTGCTGGGCAGGAGACCCCTTTGTACACACGTTCATGATATCAAAAGTCTCAGCGCTCTTTGGAGGTCATTCATATATTATATATATAGCAAAATACCCGCCTCGGCGGAGAAGTAGTGTGTTAAAGAAGTAATGAAAAGAAAAGGAAACATTTTAATAATAGCGTAACATGATTGACATTGTCATGAGTGTTGCTGTCATATATATGCCTGCCTAAATAAGTCACCTCGCTTTGCTCTTACTTTATTTACCGTTCATTTAATCATGGCTAATGGCGGAAAAATTATAAAATGGAAGGAGGATGGCTTTAAAAACAATTATTGATGGCGAATCGATTATTCATAAAGCTTGAATTGGTGATCTGTTTTTCTGTGTTAACCTCATATTTTTCAGACTTCTTCTCAAACTAAGGTGGTGCGAGGGTAAAATGAATCGGGATGCGCTGATCAATGTAATCGGTGTACCAGGAAATCATGCATTGACAAAAGCTCCCTTTGCTTGTAATGCAAAGTGTGATTAAATGCATTATTTTTTAGCGTTATGGAGCACATGCATGAAGCTTCTCAGCTGTGCTTGTGCTAAGAAAAGGAAAGATTTTAAAAATAGCGTAACACGATTGTCAATGTAACCTTTTGTAAGTAGTGCCTGGAGGATTCAGTGTGGAGAAACTCTAGAGAGCGTGTGTATTAACTTGTGGATTTTTCTGTGAGTATTTGGTGGCAGTCTGACAAGTTGCTTCGGAAGACGGCGTTAGCTGCAGAGCTCAGCTCAGAGTGAAATGGGATGAATGGGAGGGGAGATGATGACGTGACTCCCCCACCCGCCTTAACTGTCAATCCCCCACAAACACAGTCTCTCGGAATTTGCATAAGCACACCCCTTCACCTACAATTTTAACTTAGTTACAAAGTGATCAAAACTCTTGTTTATATCCTCGTCCTCTCATTAAACTTGTATCCCGCATTACCTGTGGGCATGTGAAACGCAGCGGTAGCCTGTCTATGAACTTAATTTAAAGTTTAGGTTTACACCTTGCTTTCTTTCGAGGTAGCAGCACTCATGAATATGGTAGTATATGTCACTTTCGCTTCTTATTGTTTCGCTGCCTTCTCAATTATATAATGCATGTTTTCTTAAGCGCTTTTTGGAGGTCTTCCTGGTTTTCTACGCACTGCGTTGACAGTCAGTTCACGTGATTACGTGGGAGGCGTGATGATGTCACGAAACTCATTAAGTTCCAAATGTAACATTCCAGCTACACTTTTTTTCCCCTATATGCAAATTTGAAATTTTGTTAAAAGAAACCCCCCAAATTTTCCAGAACTTGCTCCCATATCATTCCCAGAGTTCACATTGATTAGTCTTGATTGAGACAAAGCATCATTTCAACAATATATAAAAATATTGTAAAGCATTTGCACTTTAATGAAAGATAATGTTGGGAAAGAGATCTTTTAATTCACATCTTAGAAAAGGAGCAGAACTCAGCAATACACAGAATAGACTGTTTCTATATGCATCAAATATATAATTCAACTAAAGGTCATCCATCAATCACATTTGTCTCTTTATTTTTGTCCAAAATAAACCTGCAAAAAGATAGAACATGTGAGCATCACTAGGCCATATATTCTCAGACAGCCTTGGTTTTACAATCTCTCCTAATCTATTAACAGTAATATCTGTTGTACTCCCAGATGGCACTGAAGTGCATAGAGATAAACTGATTGTTATAGCCTATACCACACTACACTGTATTAATATGCAGACACATCCTACTCAAATGGAAGAATCCCAACCCACCTTCTATAACTCAGGGGAAAAGCATCAGTCCACATTATCTCAAATTATATCAAAAATATCAAAAAGGGTAAGTACAAAACTATTTTCAAAACATGACAAGAATTCATAAAAAATATCTGAGAACGTGTTGAGCTTGTGATTGACTATTATATTATTGATCATTTTATCTTTTTTTTTCTTTTTTTTCTCATTTCTTTATTCTTTTCTCTTTCCCTTTGTTGGGGGTTGGATTTTTTGTTGTTTTTCTCTTTTGTATTCATTTCCTTTGAATTCAAGTATATGGTTGTCTCTGTTAAGTTATTACTATTTTATTCAGTAGCAAGCCATTATAATTGTAAAAGCTGTACAGTATGTTTTGGATGCAGTGCTGTAAAAACATGTGAATGGAGTCTGCTATTTTCACCAAACCAGAATCCGGTGTTGGTTCTTCCTGGCTGTTGAGTGACCTTAGTAGTGTAGCAAAGGTGTTCTTGATATGTAGAAATCACACAGAGATGGGCACCCCAGTTTGTAGACTATTTGCCAGTTCTTTTAATGACACAACATAAAACTCTGAGCTGCACAGACCACTTCTCCTAACTACAGCTCCTGTCACTAGGTGGTCCTCCTTTCTTTTTTTTAATGAATCGATAAACTTTATTAACACTGTCCCTAACATGTTTATTAGAATGTTGTAAGTCACGTAAGTCAGTCTGGAGATCAGCAATAGCAGCAATGAAATTAATTAAGGATCAGCAGCAGGGATGTTTGCTTTGTTTTGTGCGACAGTCATGGATTTTTAGTTGACCTAATCCCCACAGAAACTGTCTTCAAATTTCACAGCATTGAGCATCAGCAGTGTATTGAAGGAAAGCATCAGTGACTAAGTTAGTCAAGTCTGCTGCATAAACTTCTAGTGGTTCTTTGTGTTTGCAAGGACAAGCACCCATGTACGTTTGAAATGTGGCCAAAACTGCCATCTTCCAAAAATGGTTCTCAGACTAGTTTTAGCCAGAGTGTAGTCAACCTTTACATCAAGGGGGAAGGCTCTGCCAGTACAAGAAAGCCGCACCACAGAGCTTTGTAGGTAGAAGCTTAGCCTTTTCTAACAGAGTTGCTGAAACTTCCATATCTACTTCGAATTGTTGTATCCATGAAGTAAACAGCTAAAATCCAACACCACTGAAAGCTGTATGTTCTGGGTGTGATGCTGTAAGAGCGGGTGAATGGAGCCACTATTTTCTCCTTACCAGAATCCAGCATCTGTTCTTCTTAGCACTTGAATAAACTCGGTAGCACAGCAGAGAGTTCCTCGATATGTAGAAGTCGCACAGAGATGGTCACCCCCAGTCTGGGTACTATTTGTCAATTCTTTTAATGACACAATGGTGATCATACATCACTGAGCTACACCAACCTCTTCTCTTCTCTTCTACACATCCCCCAGGGTTGCCAGGTTTCTAAAAAAATTATAGCCTAATGACTGCTTAAAAATAGCAAATATGCCAAAAACAAATAGCCCAAAGCCTGAGGTAGCCTAAACAATGAACTGGAAAACAGGGGGTGGTGTCAGAGCAAAAGGTTTAGGTACATACTGAGGTCTGAGTTGGCGGGGGGCCCATAGAATAGGTATATTCCTCAGCACAATGTGTGGGGGAGTGAGGGTTAGAACAGTAAAGACATTAATACAAAAGTGAGAATAGCAGTGGAAGGGGTGCTACATGGATGAAAAACATGGTAAAATTCATTGGGGGGATTAAAAGTAGCCCAAAATACCAAAGTGTTTTTTAAAAAGTAGCCCAAAAAACACACCCACGAAGCTCATTTTTTCCTGTGGATGATGATCAAAAATATCCCAAACGGGTGAGAAAACCACGGATCAGACAACACTGACCTTCCCTCGCTAATTGCTCCCCTTTACTTTTTTTTTTTAATGAATCAATAAACTTTATTAACACTCTCCCTAACATAAAATACTGCTTACATAACGTTCTGGTTTTTGAAAATAAAATAAAATTATAAAAAAATATGTTCCTTTATGTACACTTAAGTGTATTGCTCTGTCAGTGTTTCAAAGAATAGTTATTGATTCACACTTCTGTACTATGTGGCAGATAAATTGTTGTCAACAAAACGTAAACACCTAAGCTGTAAGTTGGCACATTTTACAGTTGTGATCTGCTACCCATAGGACATTTCCCATAAAGGTTTTCTTTACATTACAACTTCAGGCTTTTCAGTTACGCCATTCTAGACAAGACGATAATTTGTATCTGATACATATAGCTTGGACACTGAAGATCCAGTGAAGTAAAATTTTGAAAGTGATTTCATACACAATCAAAAGTGGCATCATAACTTAACGGTTGAGCAAAATCATAACCTCTGCATGCTTTAATAACATTAAAACAAGAATCTGCTATCACTATTATAAGACAGCATATCGGGGGTTGCCAAACCACGACCTGTGGGATAAATCCAGTCCATGGCACAGGTGCAAATGGGCCACTACTTACAGAAATCTATAATATTGTAGCCCTGAGGCATTTTTAACAAATGGCAGGTAAGGTTAGTTGGTGTACTGTATGTGTAGTTTCCATAAACTATCTTTTACAATACAAATAGGGTTGGTCTGTGGCACTACCACATAGGGGGATAATTGGGTATGTTTTTAGCATGTTTTTGTCTTTGTCTTCCATATGCATATTAAGTTTTCATATTTTGTCAGTCTTGTATTTCACTGAAGACAAAACTTTGGTTGTAATTCTAGATCTGTGCACAAGTCAATGTAAAGAGCTCATTCTGCAAATGTGAAAGAAGGATACTAAAGGAAGAAAGGTTTTCTAGTAGTGGATCGAGCATATCAGATTATTCCTATAATTGAACCCATGTGTTTAGTGAGGCAAGAAGTAAAATACACAAGAAAAATGTACCATCCTGACTGTGCCTTATTTGTTTTTCACTTTCTTTCAAACACAGTCTACTCAGAAGAGAAGGTAGTTATGGTTACCAGGTGAACTCATTTCAAATTTGATATAGCTCTGTTAACATTTTGTCAAGTCTGAAAACTTTGTATTATTCTAACTGTGTTTTCTCAGTTTCAAATAACAGTGTTAAACAGAAGTGTGCTCTGCACCAGGTGTATAACTTTGATAGGCATTCTTCTTGGCCAATTTGGAAATGTCGCTTTCAAAAGTTTAAATTGTACCAGCTGTACCAACTAGATTTACTTTCAAGATTTTACAAGCCAGCTGCTATGTGCATGACCTCATTATTTGGTGGCAGATACAGTTACAAGCAGGCCTTTTCACAAATAAAAACTACTAATAGAAAATGTAAAAGTGTAGCCTACTAATAGATGCAAATTTTACAATGATTTAACTTTTGTGATATCTAGACATCAAGTTAGTTTGTGCATAAGCCTGCTGTGACAAAGATATATAATTTTATTTTATTTTAATTAGTCTTTTCAGTTTCCATGATGGTTTTGTATGGTTTAGTTTTTCATCACAGTTTTGTTATTTATTTTATTTCAGCTGATGAAAATGTTTTTTTAATTGTTTAGTTGAAACAGTTTAGTTTTTGTTTATGACAGTGACCTTTCTTGGGAGTACTTCCTAGTGTTGATAGTATTTTTTACTTCTAAATTGCAACAAACTTGCCAATTGCTCTAATGGAGCGCCTCAGTCGTTTTGCTGTGGTTGCGGCCTAGTGATTTGCAAAACGCTGCTCTACTGCATTTGCATGAATAATGCCTGAAGGATAAAACGAATAAGCGTGAAATAAAATAGAATAGTTTTCTTTAGTGAGAATATGAATTGTATTGTCTGTGTTAACTGCTGGTGGCTGGCCACAAACCTGTGATCTCTGAAATTATAAAGGCCCTCAGAAGCAGCTCCACAAGCAGCATGAGATAAACAGAAGAACTATGGTACTCAGGGACTGCCTGTAGGCAGTGACAGTTGAGCGCTTTCTGGTTGATAACATCAACTACGCTTTCTTTCTCACACTAATCTCCCACTTTTTTGCATAGTATCACTACTACACATACGTTTGTATTTCGCTAACTCCAAAAATCATCCACAAGAGACAGTAGAAAGAAAACCATAGAGGGAAAATTAACCTTGAGCATGTGTTTAGTTCCACAGGTAATTTGTAGGACCCCTATTGGGTACTATTCATGTTGAACTCCTCTAGAATAATTTACTCTGGGGAGATAAGTGAAAATTTGAGGGAAAAGTAAACTTTGTATATAAAAATGCATATACTGGTGGTATCTTGACACTAAATAATTGATCTAATGGTTTACATCTAGTTTCAAAGATGAACTATTATAGTGACACTATAATGTGGCGATGCCAGTCTTACTAACATCAGAATGTCTAGTGTAAGACAGCCAAATACACAGGGCTGGCTAACTGATAAACAGAGCAGTAGGTTATTATAGTGCTAACTTGAATTTTCACAGAACCTGTTGTTCTATTTGGTATTAAAGGTATGTTAAATATTGTTCAGGACAAGCATTTCAATATAACACTGTGTTGATGTGCTTAGGAGTCTGTGAGTTTAAAAATACTATTTAGGCAAACTTGGAGGCATGAAACCTCTTACCACTCAAGTGATCCTAAAAGTGGTAGCAAAATTTGATGATGATAATAATAATAATAATAATAATAATAATAATAATAATAATAAAAATTGGGAAAGGTCAAGGTCTTATTGTTACCGGTACACTAAGTAATAATTATACAATGAGTGGGATTTAGGGAAAGCATTCCCAGACGGGTTTATCCATTCACGGGAATTTGGGAATCCCGCATGTCATTCCCAGGAATCCCGGGCTCCCGGGGATGACACAGTGCACGGGCATGTCACATGTGAACGGTTTTAGAATGACCAACACTTATTTTTAATAAAACTACTGCAATATGTTGACACCAATAAAAGACTAACCTTATGTACAAGCAGTTCAGGCTGTCATATAAGTACAGTACATGTATCTAGTTCAGGGGTGCCCACACTTTTTCGGCTTACGGGCTACTTTTAAAATGACCAGGTCGAAATGATCTACCTACATTAAAAATATATATATATATATATATATATATATATATATATATATATATATATATATATATATATATATATATATATATAGCATTTTACTGTCAAATCATGCAAAGAGTATTCGACACGTGTTTCGCCCTAACTCTGGGTTCATCAGGCGTACACACTCACTGCACCCCCTCTCGGGGATTGAACCTCGGACATCAGCGTCAAAGCCTCTTTACATTGCACCATGGCGTGTGGTTCGTTTGTTTGTCAGCATGTAGATCAGGGTAATTACATTCATGGCATTCGTAGTCTGAATCACAATCTGATTGTATGAGTTTTTACCTACCAGGTAATGCTTGTGGTTGGTCTGCAAGTCGGCAAACATCCGCCACGGTGCCCTCTTCAGTTGCGAGAAGCAGATCATAGAATGTTGCATAGTTTTACTGTCAAATAATGCAAAGAGTACGCAACACGTGTTTCGCCCTAACTATGGGCTCATCAGGTGTACACACTCACTGCACCCGATCTTGGGGATCGAACCTCAGACGTCAGATGCAAAGCCACGGCGTGTGGTTAATTTATTTTAAAGCATGTACTGTAGATCGGGGTAATTACATTCATGACATTCGTAGTCTAAATTACAATCTGATTGTATGGGTGCATGTGGGATGACCAGTGTGTTAGAAGGAAAGAGATCTCAGACTGGCCGCCCTGTATGTCAATCAAGTGGCAAATGCCATAGGGAGGATATATAATAGACTAGCATTTAAAAAACATTTTTATTTAATGCAACGCGATCTACCTGCACTACCTTTCTGATCTACCAGTCGATCGCGATCAACGTATTGGGCACCCCTGATCTGGTTAGTTGCGGTAATAAGAGCGTAGAAAGCACAATGTGTCCAGCGTGCGGTTGTCCAGGCGAGAGCACACCTTCATGCAGAGTACACCAGCTGCTGAGAAAGTACGCTCTGCCTCCACTGAAGTAAGAGGCAAGTCATCAGATACTGATACACTTGTTGTAAACAACGCCCGTGCTTGCCGTTGCTCTGAAACACCGCCATTTCAGCTTTTACTGATGCATCCAGTTTCATTCTGTGATGGCAAGTTTCTTGGCACAGATAATGCGGATGAAACAGACTGACACATTGCAATTTCAAGTTGCTGTTCAAAGCTGTTGTCTGACAGACGTCAATGAAGTCTGCCTCGTCCCGACATTCGTGAGCTGCAGAGTGCAGACTTCTCCCAGTCCACTGTGCTCAGTCTTGGTGGGAGGCGGGAGACTGACTGACTGCTGCTGGTCTGTTGTTGCCTGAATTAATCGGCAACACACTACACCATGGGCCAAAAAACTGTGCCACTTAATTATTTTCAACAACAACTTATTTCGTGATCGATTTTTACACTTTTACACACAATATATGCGAGCTTGGCCATTCACGGTTTCCCGGGAATTACAATGTCCGGGAATCCCGGGCTCCCTAGTGGGAATAATCGTAGAATTTACAGTTTTTCTTATTTCTTTAAACAATACAACTGAATCTTTCAGCAAAAAATAAACCTTTTCTGATATTAAAAAAATATATTTTTCTAAATTATAAAAAATACTCACTTGCTTTAACACAAGTTGTCAATATCTTGTGTCATTTGAGCAAACCATGACCTGCAGATCCTCATTGTGGAACGAGCCCCAGACACAGACAGACGGACAACGTTTTCTCACAAAACACACACATTTTTATTGCCCTAATATTTACAATTACGGTGCACAACCCAGCGCCTCCAGCACCAATCACCCCAAAGTCCAGGCCTCTCTCTCCAGTGTCTTTCTTCAGGCCACCTCCACTCCTCTCTCGCAAGACTCCCATCCACTTCCACCCGACTCCAGTCATCAAATGAAGGGAGGCGGCCTCTTTTATAAAAGCCCGGATGGGCTCCAAGTGCTTCCTGACACTCTTCCACGGACACTCCCCTGTGTGGTGGAAGTGCTGGCTGCGCGCCCGCAAGCCCTCCGGGTGTCCCCAGTCTTCTTCCCCCCAGAACTTCCTGGTGTGGTGGAAGTGCTGAGGTCCAGGTCTCTCCAGGAACCAGGGTGCCCCCTGGCGGTGACCACGGGCCTCTACAGGGTTGAGCTTTAAAGCTCAAGCTCATAGGTCCCCATAGCAACCAGGGTGGTCATCCCCACGTGGTCTGAGGTGGGCGTATGCCCTCTTCCGGTCCTCCAAGGAGTACCAGCCGGGTCGCCCCCCCAGGCATCTGCCACATCATCCTAAAGCACAGGTCGCATCATTTGCTCATTCAGAGAGCAATACTACTCAATAAAGTTAACTCAAGTCACCTGAACCTCCACTTTGTTAACACATTCTGCAGGTGTAAACATTGATAAGGAAATTTTATCACAGATCAATCACAACATTAGAATGAATAAACTGAGTGACAGGTGCATTCACATGTATTGGAGCAACACATCCTAACAGAGTTTATAGAGGTAGATGAGTTTGAAGATGAACAGGATGAGGACAAGGAAGGACAAGAAGAACAACAGATTTTGTTTCTGATGAAATATGTTCTTATGTAGTTCACCATGTTCTAGCGCACTGACTGACAATGAGGGAAGCTGGCCATAGACTGCAGCCAAATTTGAGTCACCTCACACTAGCCTCTATAATGAAGACCTTCAGAAAATAAAACCAGTAAAATATAGTAATACTGCTGTAGTTTGCAAAGTGAAATTGTAGTACTGTGCTCTGCTGTCACACGCTACCTGTTCTTTGTATATGAACTCTATGGAGCTGCGTGAAACATAATGTATCACCCTTGGGAGTAGTATTGATAGTTTGTAAGATGTGTGACTGTAATTCAACACTGATTTTATTTTTACTGTATAAGAACCAACAATGCAACAGTGGATGACCATGAATGTTGACAGAAGTGCCGCAAATAGCAATTGTGAATGTGGTCCTAGACAACAAGGTCTCTCAACTGAGAGAAATCCAAACCAGAAAAATTGAAGATCAATGTATCTTTCCAAGGATGGAGAAAAGCAGCATCAACCATATTCTGTATTATTTGACGCTACAGAATGCGTATGCAACAAGAATGCCATGTTCCTTTCGAAAGGAATTCTGAAATAATCAGAGAATACCATGTTCACTATGTACAAGTCCAAATATTTTTTGTAATGTATTTTAGCAGTATATACTGCATTCTGTATGATATTACTGTAATGGGCTATTCTGTGGTAATTTGTGCATATATGTCTTTCACACAGTACATACTACATACGTAATTGCATTTTCTTTGTAGTTTATTCTTCAGCTTGAAGTAACCCAGCCACAGGGGATGCACAAGCCAGTGTGTTTCTTCATGCCGGTCCCAAGACTGGATAAATGGGGAGGATTACATCAGAAAGGGCATCTGGTGTAAAATTTTGCCAAATCAATATGTGGACAATACAGATTTCCATATGATCGGTCATGCCCCAGGTTAACAATGACCACTACCAGTACTGTTAGCCAACAGGTTGCTGGCGGAAATTGGGCTACCATTGGCCAAAGAAGGAGAAGAAGACGGGGGAGACGTGTCCCGAGGCAGGAGGAGAGGAGGAAGGTAAAGAGAGAGGAACTGAGGTTAGGAACTTTGAATGCTGGCAGTATGACTGGTAAGAGGAGAGAGTTAACAGAAATGATGGAGAGAAGGAAGGTTGATATATTGCAAGAGACTAAATGGAAGGGGAGTAAAGCCAGGTGGATCGAAGGTGGATGCAAATTGTTCTATCATGGTGTGGATAGAAGGAGAAATGGAGTAGGGGTTATTCTGAAGGAACAGTATGTCAAGAGTGTTTTGGAGGTGAAAAGAGTGTCAGACAGAGTAATGATTATGAAGATGGAAATTGGAGGTGTGATGATGAATGTTGTTAGTGCATATGCCCTGCAAGTTGGGTGTGCAATGGATGAGAAAGAAGATTTTTGGAGGGAGTTGGATGAAGAGATGAACAGTGTACCCAAGGGACAGAAAGTGGTGATTGGAGCGGATTTCAATGGACATGCTAGTGAAGGGAACAGAGCAGACGAGGAGGTGATAGGTAGGTATGGTGTCAAGGAGAGGAATGAAGAAGGTCAGAGGGATAGTGGATTTTTCCAAAAGGATGGACATAGCTGTAGTGAATATGTATTTTAAGAATAGGGAGGAACATAGGGTTACGTACAAGAGTGGAGGAAGATGCACACAGGTAGATTACATCCTATGCAGAAAAGTCAATCTGAAGGAGATTGAAGACTGCAAAGTGGTGGCAGGGAAAAGTGTAGTTAAGCAGCATAGGATGGTGGTCTGTAGGATGACGTTGGAGATCAAGAAGAGAAAGAGAGTGAGGCCAGAGCCAAGGATCAAATGGTGGAAGTTGAAAAAGGAAGACAGCAAGGTTGTGTTTAGGGAGAAGATGAGGCAGGCACTGGGTGGTAGTGAAGAATTGCCAGACAGTTGGGAAACTACAGCAGATGTAGTAAGGGTGACAGAAAGAAGGGTGCTTGGCATGGCATCTGGACAGAGAAAGGAGGAAAAGGAAACCTGCTGGTGGAATGAGGAAATACAGGAGAGTATACAGAGGAAGATGATGGCAAAGAAAAAGTGGGATAGTCAGAGAGATGCAGAAAGTAGACAAGAGTACAGGGAGATAAGGCACAAGGTGAAGAGAGAGGTTGTGAAAGCTAAAGAAAACGCGTATAATGAGTTGTATGAGAGGTTGGACAATAAGGAGGGAGAAAAGGACCTGTAACGTTTGGCTAGACAAAGGGACCGAGCTGGGAAAGATGTGCAGCAGGTTAGGGAGATAAAGAATAAAGATGGAAACATACTCACAAGAGAGGGGGAGGGGGGTGTTGACAAGATGTAAAGAGTACTTTGAGAGGCTGATGAATGATGAGAACGAGACAGAGAAGAGGTTGGATGATGTGGAGATAGTGAATCAGGAAGTGCAATGGATTAGCAAGGAGGAAGTAAGGACAGCTATGAAGAGGATGAAAAATGGAAAAGCTGTTGGTCCAGATGACATACCTGCGGAAGCATGCAGGTGTTTAAGAGAGATGGCAGTGGAGTTTTTAACCAGATTGTTAAATTGAATCTTTTGAAAGTGAGAGGATGCCTAAGGAGTGAAGAAGAAGTGTACTGGTGCCGATATTTAAGAATAAGGGGGATGTGCAGGACTGTAATAACTACAGGGGGGTAAAATTGATGAGCCACAGCATGAAGTTATGGGAGAGAGTAGTGGAAGCTAGGTTAAGAAGTGAGGTGATGATTAGTGAGAAGCAGTATGGATTCATGCCAAGAAAGAGCACCACAGATGTAATATTTGCTCTGAGGGTGTTGATAGAGAAGTATAGAGAAGGCCAGAAGGAGTTGTCTTCCATCTTTGTGGATCTGGAGAAAGCATATGACATAGTGCCTTAAGAGGAGCTGTGGTATTGTATGAGGAAGTCAGAAGTGGCAGGCAGAAAAGTACGTAAGAGTTGTACAGGATATGTATGAGGGAAATGTGACCATGGTGAGGTCTGCGGTAGGAGTGATGGATGCATTCAAGGTGGAGGTGGGATTACATCAGGGATCGGCACTGAGCCCTTTCTTATTTGCAATGGTGATGGACAGGCTGACAGACGAGATTAGACAGGAGTCCCCGTGGACTATGATGTTTGCTGATGACATTGTGATCTGTAGCTATAGTAGGGAGCAGGTTGAGGAGACCCAAAAAAGGTGGAGATATGCTCTAGATAGGAGAGGAATGAAGGTCAGTAGGAACTAGACAGAATACATGTGTGTAAATGAGAGGGAGGTCAATGGAATGGTGAGGATACAGGGAGTAGAGTTGGTGAAGGTGGATGAGTTTAAATACTTGGGATCGACAGTACAGAGTAATGGGGATTGTGGAAGGGAAGTGAAAAAGAGAGTGCAGGCAGTGTGGAATGAGTGGAGAAGAGTGTCAGGAGTGATTTGTGTCAGATGGATATCAGCAATAGTGAAAGGGAAGGTCTATAGGACGGCAGTGAGACCAGCTATGTTATATGGGTTGGAGACGATGGCACTGACGAGAAAGCAGGAGATAGAGCTGGAGGTAGCAGAGTTAAAGATGCTAAGATTTGCACTGGGTGTGACAAGGATGGATAGGATTAGAAATAAGTATATTAGAGGGTCTGCTCAGGTTGGACGGTTGGGAGACAAAGTCAGAGATGCGAAACTGTGCTAGTCTGGACATATACAGAGGAGAGATGCTGAGTATATTGGGGAAAGGATGCTAAGGATAGAGCTGCCAGGCAAGACAAAAAGAGGAAGGCCTAAGAAAAGATTTATGGATGTGGTGAGAGAGGACATGCAGGTGATGGGTGCAACAGAACAAGATGCAGAGGACAGAAAGGTATGGAGGAAGATGATCCGCTGTGGCGACCCCTAACAGGAGCAGCTGAAAAAAGAAGAAGAACAAGATTCTTCAGCTTGAAATCAGAAGACACCCCACATTAATTCATCTTTGCTGATGAGGCAGGATTCAATCTCACTAAAAAAGGACAAGAAGTTAAGAAGTTGGAACATTACTGACTGGGACATTATGGGAGCCCATGGCCATTGTGGAGGAAACATCACTATGTGTGCTGTCATCAGCCACAGTGGAGTACTCAATACCATACAATTCTGGGCCCATTGAACACATCTTTCAATTTCAGGATAATCTTTTCCAACATAAGCAGTAGGATCTGGGGCAGCAAGAGCATTCAGATTATACTGTCACATGTTACAACACCAATTCCCACCATTCTGCTGTAGTACAGAACTGGTTTACTAATAACCCCTGTCACACACGTGTGATTGGGAGACAGCTGAAAGGCCTAAATGATAGCAATTCCACGCCAGACCAGGGGGCAGCGAGGTGTGCTGACTGTCTCTCTCAATTTCTTCTAGACCATTCATGGGAAATCCCATAGGGTTCCCGTGCCACTGATGACATTTATTCTGGTCCTGAAGGCGTCACTTCTGGTTCTGGCCCCGATGACATAATTTCCTTTATCGGCCTTTAAAGCCGCAATCTTACCTCCATACTATCAGTGCTATTTTGGACCTGTGAAAATCTCTGTTCAATTTTGCTTAAATTTTGCCACCTGGAAATAATATATGGCTGGCTGCCCCAAACCTTCATGATGTCTGTGACCCATCTTTGTGACAGTGGTGTAGCCGGCAGGATTTGTGATTCCCAGAAGAGGCTGAGTTTCCAGGTGGGGGTTTTGGCCAGTGATCCGGAGTGACCTGGTGCACGATCCACTCCCAAAACATAAAACCGGGCCAATATTTAACCAAATGGAGAGTGTGGAAGAGGCACACAGAAATGGGCTGGTTCCTGGGGGGAAAACGAAAAGGGCTTATTATATTCTCTTGGAGGAGAGAGCTGAGCCGCCCATTGGGATTAAGATCTCAGATAAATATGGGCTGCCTCCAGACCAAAAGGTTGAAATTTTAAAATCTTGGGAACTCGATCCAGAGAGGTCAACCCAGGAGCAAGCTTTTGCCCTCTGGGAACTACTGGTACAGTGGCAACGGCCTTTTGAATTAACCACTTTCCAAATAATGCAGCAGGTAGCCTGCTTTATATTAAAAAAAGGTCTTCCCAATAATTTCACCCAGCCGGTCTGGGGAGACTTTCACTTCATGGAAGAGCTAATACAGCTCAGACAGATACAGCCATCTGTGTTATTTGTGTGAGGTACACAAGTTCTCATGTCTTCCGTTGTGTAAAGCATGCTGTCTTTCCAGTTCTATTCTCCTAATTTTTGTGCTCTTGTTGTTTTTTCTTTCAGCTAGTTACAATCCCATCAGTTAATTTACCTGATATTTACTTGTTTATATATTTGTGAGACTTCGCTTTAGGATTAATTGATTCATGGAAGATTGGTGGTTCCTGTTCCTATATTATAGTTCATTATTGGTTTGCTGTACCCTGAGGAAGAGGTTTTCCTTGAAACACGTTGACCAGATCTACACCTTCCATCATTGAATAGGTTCTGGATCCAGAGACATTTCTTCTTACGTTACACCTACTTATGCTTCATGATATTATTTCTCATATTATTGTAAACAATTTGGGCTGCTAGTTCTTTTTCTAGTTGGCTCACACTATTTATTATTATTTTTTTTCTATTTTTGTTTTCTATTGTTTGCTGTATATCTATTGTATTTCTGGTTGTTTTTTTAAACAGTATGTATAATATATGTACTTCATACATTTTGTATTGCTGTGTGTATATACTTTGTTGTATTATATTTGGGATATTAAGTTTGGGTCTATACTATTTTTTGGGAAAACATTTTAATTTGTTTATTTTTTGTGTAATGGTTTTTGTTTTATGTGCATTACTCCATTCCATAATATCTACCTTTATTTTATTTAAAATATATTGAGTAGAATTACATACTTTGACAAAGTTTTACATTTTAAACATTTAAAATACACATATATACAGTACTTTTTTCGGGTTCTGCTTACTTTATCTTTTTGTCATTATCCCAGTATACGGATTGTATATATTTTTTGTAGTTTTGTGGTAGTGGTTGTTTCATTACTTTTAAGGGCAAAACATCTGAAGTGCAGCATTTTAAGCAATGGAATTAAAAATAAAAATAAATTTATAAATGTGAGATTTCTCTAGATGTCACCTCCAGTAAAAATATAGTAAAGTACTTTTGCTTAGTAATATATCAAAAATGCAAAAAAAATGGAATTTAAGCAAGTGAAAAGTATTTATATCATGACATTAAATCCTGTTTTTATTATTGTAAGAATTATTGATTTATCAAAAAATTTGCATTTGTGATTTTTTAGATTAGTTTAAGAAACCTTCTCAAGTAAATGCTACTTACCTTTGGCAATATTTTTGCTAAATAAAAGCAAAACAACTCCCATTTAAAGTTTTTTGTCTAATATTTATATATGCATTTTTGCAATGAAGTAAGTCCTTTTAAAATAGATACAAAATAAACACAATCAAGACTGAATGGAAGAGTTTAGAAATCAGGGTGAGACTGAGTTGAATTAGAGACTATGTTTAGACATAGTGACTGCAGTAGGAAATAAACTGTTTAAACGTATAGTAGTTCTTGCCCTTACTCAGGGACTGTGTTCTGCCTTGTTCCATTTGCAGCCCCCCAAGGACACCAAATTAAATTAAGCAGGTTTGAAAATTAAATGTAATTATAATGGCTAACATCAGAAAATGTCACTGTCTTTCTCTTGCATTTTTACGTGCATTGAAAGAGGATAGATATTTTAAAGAGTTAAAAAGAATAACTTACCTAATTCAATGTGGTCATATTTCTGTTCATCTGAAAAATAAAACAATGCAACACATGTCACAGAAAAGATTCTGCTCTCCTTCTGAATGAGGTGACAATTACCACTGCAAGGTATATAAACTGGTGTGACCTCAATAGACATCATTGAATTACAAGTGCACAATATAAAAGAAACACTCTTTAATAAATGAAAAATACATATTCTAAGGAAGGATTAATACCTGTCTGGTTTTGTAGTTGCCCATCTGAAAAATAAGACAATGACAAATGATAAATTATAAATAAACATGTACTGTATAACTCAATGAGTGTTCAACAAAATATGGCAATACTATAATGAATGTAGAAATACATTATCTAAGGAAGAATGCCTTTGATTTTGCAGTTGTTTGCATAATAAAAAAGGAGTAATACCTATCTGCTTTTGTAGCTGCATGCCCAAATCATCTGAAAAATAAGACAATGCAACATGTCACAGAAAAGATTCTGTTCTCCTTCTGAATGAAGTGACCATTACCACTGCAAGGTATATAAACTGGTGTGACCTCACTAGAAGTCTGTGAATTACAAGTGCACAATATAACATAGGCACACTTCACTACATATACATATTCAATACAAACATATACTCTAAGAAGGTTTAATACCTTTCTGATTTTGTAGTTGCTTTTGCAGGTAATCTGAAAAATAAGACGATGACAGATCTGTTATATAGTACAAATTCTACTTTCCTTCTGAATGACAGTTATCACTGCATGATAAATAAACAGCTATAAATCAATGAGTGTACAACAAAACATGGCCATACTGCAATGAATGTAGAAGTACATTAACTAAGGAAGAATGCCTTTGATTTTGTAGTTGTTTGCATAATAAAAATGGATTAATACCTTTATGCTTTTGAAGTTGAATTTCCAGGTCATCTGAAAAATAACACAATGAAACACATGTCATAGAACTGATTCTATTCTCCTTCTGAATGAGGAGTCAATTACCTCTGCAAGGTATACAAATAGGTGTGACCTCACTAGACATCAGTGAATTACAAGTGCACAATATAAAATTAGCACCCTTTAATAAATGAAAAATACATATTCTAAGAAAGCATTAATACCTTTCTGGTTTTGCAGTTGCCTTTGCAGATCATCTGAAAAATAAGACAATGACAGACATGCTATATAAGACAGATTCTGCTTTCCTTCTGAATGAGATTTACCACTGCATGATAAATAAACAGGTAGAAATCAATGAGTGTACAACAAAATATTGCAATACTGCAATGAATGTAGAAATAGATTATCTAAGGAAGAATGCCTTTGATTTTGTAGTTGTTTGCATAATAAAAAAGAATTAATACCTTACTGCTTTTGTAGTTGCATGCCCAGGTCATTTGAAAAATAAGACAATGCAGCAAATGTCATAGAACTAATTCTATTCTCCTTCTGAATTAGGTGAGAATTACCACTGCAAGTTATACAAACAGGAGTGACCTCACTAGAAGTCAGTGAATTTCAAGTGCACAATACAAAGTGGGCACACTTTAATCAATGACAAATATATATTCTAAGGAAGGATTCATACCTTTCTGATTATGCAGTTGGCTTTGCAGGTTATCTGAGAAATAAGATGATGACAGACATGTTATATAGGACAGATTCTGCTTTCTTTCTGAATTCGAATTACCATTGTGTGATATATAAACAGCTGTAAATCAATGAGTGTACAATAAAATATGGACATGCTGCAATGGATGTAGAAATACATTCTCTAATGAATAATACCTTTGATTGTGTAGTTGTTTGCAAAATAATTAACAAAACATAAAAATAAAAAAAAACATTTAATACAACAATTATAATTTAAAAAAATAAAACCTCTTCAATGTGATTTTCAAGTGCTCCCTGCTACTTTATAATTCGACTGTAGCTGAAAATGAGTTTGCAAAATTTTGGTTAAGTAATGTTGTGGAAAAAGCTTTCCTCTATTTTCAAAGAAGTCATTTATGGAAAACAGATGAAAATTCAGAATTAATTTTTATTTGCACATAGATGTGCACAAATGTCTTGGTTCATGAAGTGAGCAATTAAGAAAATAGTTAATTCCCTTTTATACTTACCTAATACCATTACCTTATCTAATAGATCACATCATCTGACTCTTAATAAACAGAATTCTACCATTTTAGCCAATTGACTACAGCCACCAGTAACTCTGTATACATGTCAATTCTTCCATTATTCTAAAAATCACTTTGTTAACAGTGGTGTCCTACAGGTTTTCCCACTGATCATATCAATGCTTCATAATAGGGGTGTTTGGGCTATCTCAGTAGATGGTTCTCTCTTTTTAAGGGGGTGTTTATTACTCATTTACTTCATTTTTACCTTAGTAATTACCTTGATTGTTCATCTTAAAGATGAGGCAACCTTCATGTGCTGAAGCTTTAAGCTTCATTTACCTGATCCCTTGGTTACCTTTAGTCCTTTCCCTTATGCTTTTAACTATTCATTGTTACGACTTCATTAAGTATATGCTTGTATTGATTTATAAAAATTACCATGCACTGATTAAAAATATTTGATTAAAACTCTATAGTAATTAGACAGATCTTACTTTTTCATCACCCAATAACTAAGTAGTGTAGGGATGTTCTAGAGGCAGTCCTCTCAGATTTATTTCATTAGATAGATAGATAGATAGATAGATAGATAGATAGATAGATAGATAGATAGATAGATAGATAGATAGATAGATAGGCAGGCAGGCAGGTAGGTAGGTAGGAGGCAGGCAGGCAGGCAGGTAGGCAGGTAGGTAGGTAGGCAGATAATGTAACTAAGTTGTGTACCTCCAGCGAGTCTAGAATGTGTCCCATAACTAAGCCTGCCCTTTTAATAAGTTTGTTGATTTAGTGGGCCTCTCTTGAAGCGATGTTATCAGCTCAAGACACAATAGCATAAAAAAATGACACCTGCCATCACATAGCTGTAGAAGATGTAAAGGATGTCACTACTCACATTAAAGGAATGCAGTCTCCTAAGAAAAAATAGCCTGCTCTGCTCTTTCTTATACAGCTCGTCTGTGTTATAAAACTAGTCCAATTTATTATTGATGTGGACCCCCAAGTACTTGTAGGAGTGCACCATCTCTACCGGAATAGAGACTTTTTGGTACAATGAAAATTCAATAACCAGCTCCTTGGTTTTGCTGATGTCAAGTTACAGAAAAATCTTTCTGCAACAAGAAACAAAATTTTCCACCTGATTCCAATACTTTGTCTCATAATTGCAGAATCACAGGGCCTCATGTATAAACAGTGTGTACACAGAAAAATGTTGCATATGCCTGTTTCCACATACACTTTGAGATGTACAGAAACTAAACTTGGCATAAAGCCATGCACATTTTCACAGCAGCCTCCCACCTTGCATATGCATACGCACTTTTCTGCATGGTTTTGCAAATTGGCGGAACCCAGTATCAAAGCAGTGCTACTATTTCTGTGTGGTCTCCCTTTTTCAGACTCACATTAAGGACATGTGATTTGTAAAATACATTGAAATTAATTGCACATCGTTTACAAATATAATTCACTTGATTGCAATCATTTTGTAACAATATAGTGGTGCACAGAATGGCCAAACTATTCCAAATATCATGGCTGCATTAGCGTTGTTAGAAGACATTGCAAATGAAAAAATTAGAAGAGAGCATGTATTTATTATGATGACTGGCATCTAAGTTTATTTCGATTTCCAAGAGTTAACCTCTTGGAGCTGTGTGCAGAACTGGCACCAGCTTTACAATGGCAGACTTAGAGGAATTGTGTTCTACCTGTCCCTTCGTAAGTTCTGTCTACTCAACGTGAACTTGAGGACCAAAGGAGCATTTCACAAACACCATTGAGTCATGCCTTGCCATGCCAGCTGTATGGGACGATATCCACTTGTCATCCAGATATATAAGATTTCCTTACACTGTGGTTGAACTGAAAACCATTAACACACAATTCACAGCAACACTCAGTTTTCCAAATGTAATCATCATGGTCAATTGCACGCATATTGCTATTGCGATGCGACGCTGGACAAGTTACATCAGCCAGGGATGAATCACCAAAGGAATGAGCTGACATTGCATCATCTATAGCAGGAGAGTGTATAAAAGCAGCATCTCCAAACAGTCGCAGGTGCTATTTCCAACTAGTGCAGCAAAGGTAAGCAATCCTTTTAAAGATACGTATGTCACCTCAAAGAACCAAGTTAAGAGCAGAGAATTAATCTGTTGTGGCACTCAGCACCGATGCTACACTGTAAAGGCACCTTGAGAGAATGAATTTGCTTATGTAAATAGAAAGCATTTCCACTCTATTAACTTTCTGCTCTATAGTGCACAGAAAGTGTGTCACATTGTGCAAGTATGTAGCATGCTGCGTAATGTTGCACACATCGCGGCTTGGCCGTAAACTTTAAAAACTGTGATAGGATGAACCTGACCTACCAAATTATCACCCAAATCAAACAGTATTACAACTTTGTTTGACTGTAATTAACAGAATGTATAAACAGACTATCAAATGCAGCCTTTATTTTTTATCCAATAAATTTAATTTGTGGTCAATATCACATAGTACAGCCATTATATTCCTTAGTTCATTGGCCACATCTCTATTGCATTTTGTGACTCCAGAACTGTGAATGTCAGCACACAGCCAGATGATAGCCTGGAGGTTTCTGAGGCAGAGGTGTGTGAGCAACCATCGGCTGAAGATGTGCGCAACAGCACCATTACCGCTTGGATTTGCGTCCTTGGCATGGGGTCAGCTTCTGTAAATTTGTCTGAAACAGAATAAACAGACAGTGGGCTGCAACTCTTTTTTCACATCGACTTTGATATCTGAGCAGTCCTTTTTAATTTTGAGTGCTATGCAACTTTTTGAACTTGAACTTTCAAGTGTCTCTGCCACGCTGTATAACTTTATCGGCTTCCTTTTGTTGCTTATACCATTGCTTAAGCCAATAAATAGTACGTTTTTCCTTGACCCCATTTCACATTCACTGAAATTCTTCCTTTTTCCACATGCCTTTGCCATTGTCTTTTAACAAAACACCGAGCAAACGGGGCTATTTATATTGATTTCAAATTAACATATTCAAAATTCTGGGAGCAGTCAGGGTGGGGCTATAAGCGTGTGCATGTGTGTTAAATTTCACGTTCATTGGGATTTATAATGGGGAAGTGCATGGAACTTCGCATATGCAGTTTATGCATCTGAATTTTTTTGTGAGTATGCACATTTCCAGTTTTGTCCGTACACCAAGTTTTAATGTGAATTCTATGCATGGCATACATGAGGCCCTTGCTGTTATTTTTATGGTCTGAGGAGTATGGGGTTAAGAGAAAAAGAGACAGGAATGTTACTTGAGGTGGACATGTGTTGCTCACATCCATATCAGAAACACAGTCCTTGAATCTCTCAAAATGTGGACTGCCTGACAGATAGTCCATTATCCAGGGCACCACAGGCTTATCAACCTGCATATCTCTGAACTTACCCCTAAAAAGGGATGGCTGGATGGTACTGAAGGTACTGGAGAAATTAAAAACCATAGCCCTCACAGTGCTGCCAGCTTTGTCCAGGTGAGAAAAAGCCTTGTAGAGCAGATAGATAATTGCATCTGACAGTCCACTCTTTGTCCGATAAGCAAACTGTAGTTGGTCCAGGTAGTCTACCACAAGAGAACTCATATAGTCCAGAACCAGCCTCTCAATTGTCATCAGGATGTAAGACATAAGTGCTACTTGTCTGTAATCATTAGGCGAAGAGGTGTCTGCCTTCTTTGGAACAGGAACAATATAGGATGTTTTCCACAGAAGCAGCACTTTCTGGAGCCTTAAGGACGCAATGAACAGGTGACATAGGATACCACAATGTTCATCAGCACAGGCCTTAAGAACCCAAGGACTGACTCCATCTGGTTGTGTAGCTTTTCCCGTATGTAGTTTCCTCAGTTGGTCTTCAGCTTTGGATACTCCATATAGATGGTCAGAGATGGACACATTACTGGCATTCCAGTTGACATGGTAGGAGTTTTTAATGTAGTAAGGAATGGTAGGGGGAGAGGTCATTGGAAAAAGGTTGCAGTAGGAGTGAAAAATCTGCTACAAATTAGTTCAGGGTGTTAGCTTTGTCCACATTTCTTTTTAGCACTTGAGGCCTGGATTGCTTGAGTCCACTAATTATGCCCAGTATATTCCAAATATCTTTCATGTTATTCCGAAACATCTCCACTTGGGACTCCATGGGTAACAAGTGAAACAATGAGAACTTCATTTTCTAGTCAAATATGACTTAAACCAAGAATAAGCAATATACATAATATCTAAATAAGAAACACATTTCAATTGTGATGTGAAAAATAAATGATTGTGAGAATGACAAGGCAAACAAACAGAGCTATAGAGACAAACAGAGTAGTTGACTTGGCAGATTAGCTGGACCCACTGCTTTTTAATATTTTGGTACAGAATGAGTCATCAATAAGTGGTGAAGAAGAAACTTTAAGACAAAACTAGTTTTGCAAAAAGAAGCGCTTTTTAATTGTTAGAATGTATTTCAACTAGAATGTCATGATAGCACAGTATTTGGCTCTGCTGTATGGAAGTAATAGAGTTCCAGGTTTGAATACAAGTTTGGGCACTGTAGGCTTAGAGTTTTAACCTTTTCACTGTGGTTTTTCACCTTTTTGTTATTGATTTTATTGAAATCACAAAACATTCCATACAAATAAATCAATTTTTACAAAAACAAGATCAAAAACATTTACATTGTTTTTCACCTGAAATAACCAGGGCATGTGCATTAGGTTTATTTTTAGACTTTAAATTTGCCGGGACTCAGTGAATGTGTGTTGCTATACATGCATAGCCCATACAGTGTTGTTTACTCCCTGTCAATCAGTCTTACTGATAGGTTTCTGTGTTTGCATCTCAAAGATGAATTAAACTAGTTATGGATGGATGGTTTAGGATGGAGGAATGCAAAGTGTCCTACTTTTGACAGACACACTTGCATGGCAAAGTCTAGTTGAAAGCAACAATATATAATATTAAAATTATTAAATGCACTGTATTGAATCTGTTGAATACAGGTATATACTCAAGAAGAATTGTTAATTGCCTTGTCATCTTCTCAATATCCTTAAAACAATAATCTTTCAAATAGAAATCATTCAGCAGGTTATTAGCTAGAATGTTTGTGCTGCTTGACATAAACAGATTTTTTTAGACTACGGTGATTTGGTTATGTGTACAAGAAGCTCAATATTCTGTTAATAATCAATTGCACAATGATCCTTCACAAATTCTCATTGCTGTTCATATTTTTGTCTTCTTGTTAGTATCCCCTATCTGTTTATACTTGCTTGTTTATTTTGTCACATAGAACATTTGAACACTAGAGCAATTCACTCCAACAGGTTTGTTCATCCAGTTCACCTACATTGTCCAAAATAACATCAAGATAAGATTTGAAGGTCCCAAAAGTCCCACTCTCAGCCACATTACTTTGTAATTTATTCAATGTGTCCATGTTTGTTTGTAAGAAGATCAACATTTTTAACATTTGTGCAAAATCTGCTCTTAATAATTTTCCAGCCATGCCAATTTATTTTAAAGTAACAACTAATTCCTTTCAAAATTTTAACACTTAATTAATGTCACCTCTCAACCTCTGCTTGCTTAAATTGAAAAGGTTCAACTCCTTTAATCTCTCTTTATAACTAATACCTGTTAGTCTTGTAATCAGCCGTTACTCCTCTGTGGACTTTTTTACACATTTTTTTGTACATTTTTTTATGGAGACCAAAACTCCTTGAAATACTCAAGGTGAGGTCTCATTAGTGGATTGTATAATATAGGAGTAACCACTCTTGACTTATACTCTGCACATTGTGATTTATGACCTAATATTCTATAACCTTCTACACTGTCCAGATGTTGATAGTGATGATTCCACTATGACTCCTGGGTCCTTTTAATAAGGGATACTTTTATGTTTCATACCTCACATTGTGTGTTTCAATCTAACATTTTTACTTTCTACTTGTAATACTTTACATTACATTAAATTTCATCTGCCAGAAATCTACCTAAGCCTGTAGGATGCCCAATTTCTTCTGTAATGATTCAACAGATTCTAGATTATCAGTCCTCCACCTAATCTGGCATCATCTGCAAATGTAACCATCTTGTTATTTATATTCCTATTATAATTTTTTATATATATATTGTCATAAAAGACAAGGGTTGACTGGTCTCCAACCTGTTCTGAATGAGCAGGATAATTGGAGAGCAGAATTTGTGAGTAAACCAGGAGAAGTGGCAAAAGGCCAAAACAAAAGAGAATAAAAATAAACTGTAGTGACCATAATCCATATCATAGTCAAATTACAGGCAATAAGTTGTAACCAGACAATAAAAGAAAAGAAAGCATGCAATATCAAAATGAAAGTAAGGAATTCTATCTGAAGATCAGATAAGGTGCTTAGCAAAAGGCTGACATTTTATGCCAGTTGTTGATCAAGTCAAGATGACAACCCAAGAGACCAAGGCCATAGAGACGTGTGACCCTGACAATGGTATGCAAATGGTGTCTCTTTAAAATACAGGCTATGAAGCATCAGTTTACAGCCTAAATCATGACGCTACCCAGCTAGGATGTTGTGGTAATAGAGAGGTGGATGGAGACCACCTCCTAGGGCAAAATCCAGCTCTCTGGTGGGTCTCCCGTATACACACCTACAGGACTTCATTGGAATTGAAGTTCTAATGAGCAGCCCTGCTGGTTCCCATGGGAGCCACCAGAGGAATCTTCAGGGAGGAGGCTGTTTCCTCCCTTTAGCGGGGTAGTGCCTAATGTGGAAGTGCTTCCTAGATGCAATGTGATAGTACCAGAAGTACCAGGGTCCAGTATAAAGGAAGTCACTCTTCCTTGCTTGGGGGAAAAACAATGAAGCCCACTGAGTAGAGAGTGAAAAAGTAAGAAGAGAAAGAGAAGGTGTTTATTGTATTTAACAGAGAAACCTGTATGACAGAAGTATTTTCACAATAAATCATTTGTTTGCACCTGGGACTTGTGTATATATTGTTGTGTCTGGGGTGCTGTAATGTCCCCAACGTATCACTATGCATATATAAAATATACATATACTGTATACACTCACCGACCTCTTTATTAGGTACACATTGTACCGGGTTGGACCTCCTTTTCCCTTCACAACTGTCCCAATTCTTGATGGCATTGATTGAACAAAGTTCTGGAAACATTCCTCAAGGATTTTGGTCCACATTGAAATGATAGCATCACACAGTTTCTGCAAATTAGTCGGCTGCACATCCATGATGTGAATTTCCTCTTATACCACATCCCAAAGGTGTGCTATTGGATTGAGATCTGGTGACTGTGGAGGCCACTTGAGAACAGTGAACTCATTATTACATTCAAGAAATCAGTTTGAGATGATCTGAGCTTTGTGACATGGATTTTTTATCATGCTGGAAGTATCCATCAGAAGATAGGTCATAAATGGATGGAAATGGTCAGCAACAATACAAAGGTAGGCTGTGGCATTTACACAATGCTCAGGTGCTACTAAGAGGCTCAAAGAGTGCCAGGAAAATATCCCCCACACCATTACACCACCACCATAAGCCTGAACCATTGATACAAGGTAGGATGGACCCATGCTTTCATGTTGTTAATGGCACGTTCTGCTTCAAAGTTCGACCTGTTGTGTGTTCAGAGATGCTCTTCTGCATACCTCGGTTGTAACAAGTAGTTATTTGAGATACTGTTGCCTTTCTACCAGCTCAAACCAGTCTGGCCATTCTCCTCACATCTTTGGGATCAACAAGGTATTTTTGCCCAGAGAACTGGATTGGATATTTTCCTTTTTTCTAACCATTCCCTGTAATCCCTAGAGATGGTTGTCTCTCAGCCTGTCTGGTACCAACAACCATGCCACGTTTAAAGTCACTTAAATGACCTTTCTTCCCATTCCAGTGCTCGCTTTGAACTTCAGTAGGTAATCTTCATTAGGTGTTTGAGTTAACAAGCAGTTGAACAGGTATAAATAATAAAGTGGCCAGTGAGTGTATGTATATATATTATCGCAATCAAAATATGTTATTTGCTGATTCAAGAAAGATCAGCTGCAGTTACTTTTGTGGGCAAAATATTTGAAGTGACAGTATTTTAAGCAGTGGAATTAAAAATAAAAATAGAGGAAGTAATCTGAAGAAGACAATGAAAAACACTTTAAAGCATATATTCTGTTTGCAGTGCAGAATATTTTGGAAGACAGGTTAGGTTGGCTGCCAGTATCTCTTTCTGAATGAGAAGATAGTTATCAATGTATGGTAGAAAAACAGCTGCGACCTAACTGGAAGTCAATGAATTACACACATGCACAACATAACATGGGTACATCACAATAAATGAAAAACACATATTCTAAGGAAGGATTAATACCTTTTTGTATTTTTAGTTGAGTTTCCAGGATATCTGAAAAATTAGAAAATGCAACACATGTCATAGAACTGATTCTGTTCTCCATCTGAATGAGGTGTCAATTACCTCTGCAAGGTATACAAACAGGTGTGATCTCACTAGACGTCAGTGAATTACAAGTACATAATATAAAGTGGGCACACTTCAATAAATGAAAAATACATCTTCTAAGGAAGGATTTACATTTTCAAATTTGAAAAATAGATGATGACAGTTACATATAAACAGATATAAGTTAATTAGTGTACAACAAAACATAGCCATACTGCAATGAATGTAGAAATAAATTCTCTAAGGAATAATACCTTTGATTTTGTAGTTGTTTGCACAACAAAAAAAACAAAAATTAAAATGTACAATACATTATGTAATTTATTTCTTGTATAAAAATTTGTGAAAAGAAGATACATTACTCAGTGATATTTAAAGTTACATAAACATTTAAAATACAACAATTATAATTTTTTAAAATAGGAAAACCTCTTGAATGTGATTTTACAGTTCAACTGTAGCTGAAGATGAATTTGTAAAAGATCTTACTTTATCATCACCCAAAACTAAGTATTATAGGGATGTTCTAGAGGCAGTCCTTTCAGATTTAGATAGATAGATAGATAGATAGATAGATAGATAGATAGATAGATAGATAGATAGATAGATAGATAGATAGATAGATAGATAGATAGATAGATAGATAGATAGATAGATAGACATTGGATAGCTCTGGGTCCACGTTTCTTAAGGCTGATCCTCCAATTAGCTGTGACCCACCCAATCTCACTGAAAGTTGCAAGAATCTATGGTATCCCGGGTGAACTTCTCCAGGCTGGTGATAAGGCTGTCCTACTGGCATTGCGGGACTTGTCATCTCTATCTGGAAAGGGAAGGGTGATCGCCTGGATTGCAGCAACTACAGGGGGATAACACCGCTCTTGGTGCCAGGTAAGGTCCTTGCTAGGGTCATCCTTAATAGGATCCATGATCACTTGCTCACCTACCAGCGACTGCAGCAGTTTTGTTTTACACCTAAGAAGTTTACCAATGACCACATCCTGGTACTGAGTCTTCTCATGGAGTGTAAACGCAAATATTGACAGAGTTTCATTGTAATCTTTGTCGATTTTCGTAAAATGTTCAAATCAGTTGATCGAGCTGCCATGTGAGACATTCTGAGACTTTGTGGGATCACCTCAAAGTTGCTGAATATCATGGCCGGCCTTTACACTAGTACTGTGAGTGCTGTGAAGAGTGTAAGGAGGACCTCTGCATTTTTCTCAGTTGATTCTGGGGTTCGTCAGGGATGTGGTCTTGCTTCTCATTTTGTTTCACAGTTTTGTTTTGGACTCCAGTCTGAAAAGACCTGTTTTTTTGCTAAATGCTTGTTCCCAAACTTTTTTCTGTGTTTTGTTTTCTCTTTTTTTACCACTATAAATAAATACATACATACATATATATATATATATATTAAATATATATCTATACTAATAAAAGGCAAAGCCCTCACTGACTGACTGACTGACTGACTCACTGACTGACTGACTGACAGACTCACTGACTCATCTCTAATTCTCCAAGTTCCCGTGTGGGTAGAAGGCAGAAATTTGGAGGCTCATTTCTTACAGCTTACTTACAAAAGTTGGGCAGGTTTCATTTCAAAATTCTACGTGTAATGGTCATAACAGGAAGGTATTTTTCTCCATTTACTGTAATGAAGTTGAGCTTTCGTGTCACATCATCACGCCTCCCACGTAATCACGTGAACTGACTGTCAACGCAGTGCGTAGAAAACCAGGAAGACCTCCAAAAACCGCTGAAGAAAACATGCATTATATAATTGAGAAGGCAGTGAAACAATAAGAAGTGAGCGAGTGACATATATTACCATATTCATGAGTGCTGCTACTTCGAAAACAAAGCAAGGTGTAAACCTAAACTTTAAATTAAGTTCATAGGCTGCCGCTGGCGTTTCTCATGCCCACGGGTAATGTGGGATACAAGTTTAATGAGAGGACGCAGGATATAAACGAGAGTTTTGATCACTTTGTAACTAAATTAAAATTGCAGGTGAAGGGGTGTGCTTATGCAAATTCCGAGAGACTGTGTTTGTGGGGGATTGACAGTTAAGGCGTTGGGGGAGTCACGTCATCATCTCCCCTCCCATTTACCTAATTTCGCTCTTAGCTGAGCTCCGCGGCTAACGCCGTCTTTCGAAACAACTTCGTCACACTGCCACCAAATACTCACAGAAAAATCCACAAGTTAATACACACGCTGTCTCTATAGAGTTTCTCCACACTGAATCCTCCAGGCACTACTTACAAAAGGTTACATTGCCAATCGTTTTACATTATTTTTAAAATCTTTCCTTTTCTTAGCACAAGCACAGC
The DNA here is from genome assembly GCF_016835505.1 of Polypterus senegalus. NCBI lineage: Eukaryota > Metazoa > Chordata > Cladistia > Polypteriformes > Polypteridae > Polypterus > Polypterus senegalus. The sequence goes on along the minus strand of NC_053154.1, from coordinate 37,938,993 downwards.
TGAGAAGCTTCAATGCATGTGCTCCATAACGTGTTAAAAAATAATGCATTTAATCACACTTTGCATTACAAGCAAAGGGGAGCTTTTGTCAATGCATGATTTTCTGGTACAACGATTACTTTGATCAGCGCATCCCTATTCATTTTAACCTCGCACCACCTTGGTTTGAGAAGAAGTATGAAAAAATATAAGGTTAACACAGAAAAACAGATCACCAATTCAAGCTTTATGAATAATTGATTCACCATCAATAATTGTTTTGGTAAAGCCATACTCAGTGTAATCCTCCTTCCATTTTATAATTTTTCCGCCACTAGCCATGATTAAATGAACGGTAAAAAAGTAAGAGCGAAGCGAGGGTGACTTATTTAGGCAGGCATATATATGACAGCAACACTCATGACAATGTCAATCATGTTATGTTATTATTAAAATGTTTCCTTTTCTTTTTCATTACTTCTTTAACACACTACTTCTCTGCTGGCGGGTATTTATATATATATATATATATATATATATATATATATATATATGAATGACCTCCAAAAGCGCTGAGACTTTTGATATCGTGAACGTGTCTGCAAAACTGGGGTCTCCTGCCCAGCGAAAGTCAAGCAGCCGGCGCGCGCGCATAGCTGTGCCGGCCTTTGAGACGCTGACTGCGCTTCTGCCTTTTGTCAAAGTCAGCACTTTTAATTTTTTTCACCCTCCCCCTGAGCTATAGCCCAGACAAGTGCAAACACGGGACCCCTTTTCTACACCGCTGCAAACTAATATTAAGGCGATTCGCACTTTCTTTTCAACGTATTACGATTATGAGGTCGTCAGCTCGGATTATGAAGACACGCACACGAGTGGAGGACTAACAGTGCCATCACAGCTGATTAATGGCAGGGACGTTTCACCAGTCTACACAAGACCCACCACGACTGTCCCCAAAAGGCGATCATAACGTCAGCGAACACATCTCTCTACTATATAAAAGAAAAAGGCAACTTTCCTTTCTTTACACCTTTTATCCCAAACCAAAGCCTTTCTCTCTTAACACTGCAGAGGACACAAAACTAATTTTCTTTAATTGCTGGTAATGCCGGTAAGGCACATTACCAAAGGCAGAAATTTGAACATTTACATAGAAAATGTAATTTCTATACCACAGCCGTCGTGTAGCGCCTTTCAAAAGGGATCTACTACCGAGAGATGATCCATATACATTTTAGCTGCTGTTAGTACTACTTACCTGTTGTGTTACACAGTCTTTAAAATGTAGTTTACCCGCAACCACTCCAGTAGTGCTCAATGTACCTGTACTTCTTAAAACGTTAATGTTTTACTGTTTAATAACTTATAGACTATATTTTATTACTTTTCCATTGCACTCAGTGACCAAAGCTATACACACACATATAGACACATACATATATATACACATATATATACCTGTGTGTATGTTTGGATGTATGTGTTGTCACACACGTGTGAATAGGAGGACGTTGTGTGGACCAAGTAATGGTAATTCCACGCCAGGCCAGGGGAGGGCGGGGTGCAATAAACCTTCTCTTGCTATCTCTGCAGACCAGCCTATCTGAATCAGGAAAGCCTATCTGAATCAGGAACATCACTTCCAGTTCCGCGCCCAGAAGATCGTCACTTCGGTCCGGCTCCCAGGCTGATGTCAGAGAGACATCACTTCCGGTCAACCTACATCACTTCCTGTTAACATGTCACTTTCTGTCTGACCATTTAAAACCGCCATCTTTTCAAACCTTTATCAGTTCTGTTTTGGACTCCGTACTGACAACATCATTGCTTAAACTTAAAAGACTCCTTTGCAGCTAGGAATATTATATGGGTGGTTGCCCCAAACCTTTTATACGTGTGTCGAGTGGCTTCATTTCACAGTATATATATATATATATATATATACACACACACACACCTATCTACATTATATATATATACACACACACACATACATACATACATAGACACACATATATATAATTTGTGTGTGTGTATGTATGTATGTGTGTGCATATATGATGTAGATAGGTATGTATATATATATATATATATATATATATATATATATATGTCTATATGTAGATATGTATTGTGAACGCTGGCCCCGGCACAGACAGACGGACGACATTTTTTCACCACACACCATTTATTTATATACACTATGTACAAAGTTTTCTCACGTGCACCCCCAGTGCCTTCTTGCACCGATCTCCCCAAGTCCAGGCCACACAGTCCTTTTGCCTTCCTGGCCGCCTCCCGTCCTCTCTCTCCAGTACAGTCTACTTCCTCCCGACTTCCACCACCGACTGGAGGGAGGCAGCCCCTTAAATAACGCTCCCGGATGAGCCCCAGGTATTCCCGGCATTCCCTCCTTAGCCACGCCCCAGCGTGGCGGAAGTGTCGGCTGTCTTCCTGGCAGCTCTCCGGGCGCCACATAAAGTCTTCCCCCCGGCACTTCCTGGTGTGGCGGAAGCGCCGGGCTCCCGGAATAATTAGGCACTGGGGCGCCGCCTGCGGCCCCCTGCATAACCAGGACGGACGCTCCCACTCGGTCTGGAGGAGGCACTCACCCTCCTCTGGTCCTCCAAAGCGCCCCGGCCGGGCTCCAGCCCCAGCCGAGGACCGTCGGGATAAACCGGCATCGGGCGCTGCCTGGCGGTGACCACGGGCCCCAACAGGGCTGGGCTTCCAAGCCCTCCACCCGTGGCCCCCAACAGAACCAGGACGGACGCCCCCTCGCAGTCTGGAGGAGGCACAAGCCCTCCTCTCGTCCTCCTGGGCATCCCGGCCGGGGACCACAGTACAGTATATAGATATGTATATATGTATGTATATATATGTATGTGTATATATATATATATATATATATATATATATATATATATATATATACTCAAACCCATTATGACAGCAGCAATCCAAGCTGTGAGAAAACAGTAAAAGGAGGCGTGTCATTTTCTGGTACATTTTCTGATGCAGCTAGACGAAAACAACTTCGTGACACTGCCGCCAAATACACAAAACAATTATTTTGACAATCATGTTACATTATTTTTAAAATGTTTCCTTTTCTTTTTCATAACTTCTTTAACACACGACATCGCTGCGAAGCGCAGGTATTTGCTATATATATATATATATATCACAGCGATACTCATAACAGTGACAAAACAATTACATTGACAATCATGTTATGTTATTTTCAAAATGTTTCCTTTTGTTTCTCTTTCCTTCTTTAACACACTACTTCTCCGCTGCGAAGCGCGGGTATTTTGCTATATATATATAGATATATATATAGATATAAGAACAACACTCATATCAATGACAAAACAATTACATTAACAATCATGTTACGTTATTTTTAAAATTTTTCCTTTTCTTTTTCATACCTTCTTTAACACATTACTTCTCCGCTGCAAGTCTTCTGCTAGTATATATATATATATATATATTTCCACATTTTGTTATGTTACAGCCTTATTCCAAAATGGATTAAATTCATTTTTTCCTCAGAATTCTACACACAACATCCCATAATGACAAGCGTGAAAAAGTTTACTTGACGTTTTTGCAAATTTATTAAAAATAAAAAAACTGAGAAATCACATGTACATAAGTATTCATAGCCTTTGCTCAATACTTTGTCGATGCACCCTTCAGCAATTACAGCCTCAAGTCTTTTTGAATATGATGCCACAAGCTTGGCACACCTATCCTTGGCCAGTTTCGTCCATTCCTCTTTGCAGCACCTCTCAAGCTCCATCAGATTGGATGGAAAGCGTTGGTGCACAGCCATTTTAAGATCTCTCCAGAGATGTTCAATCGGATTCAAGCCTGGGCTCTGGCTGGGCCACTCAAGGACATTCACAGAGTTGTCCTGAAGCCACTCCTTTGATATCTTGACTGTGTGCTTAGGGTCGTTGTCCTGCTGAAAGATGAACCGTCGCCCCTGTCTCAGGTCAAGAGCATTCTTCCACTTATAGATGATGGAGGCCACTGTGCTCATTGGGACCTTCAAAGCAGCAGAAATTTTTCTGTAACCTTCCCCAGATTTGTGCTTCAAGACAATCCTGTCTCAGAGGTCTACAGACAATTCCTTTGACTTCATGCTTGGTTTGTACTCTGACATGAACTGTCAATTGTGGGACCTTATATAGACAGGTGTGTGCCTTTCCAAATCATGTCCAGTCAACTGAATTTACCACAGGTGGACTCCAGTTAAGCTGCAGAAACATCTCAAGGATGATCAGGGGAAACAGGATGCACCTGAGCTCAATTTTGAGCTTCATGGCAAAGGCTGTGAATACTTATGTACCTGTGCTTTCTCAATTTTTTTATTTTATAATAAACTAGCAGAATACCCGCGCTTCGCAGCGGAGAAGTAGTGTGTTAAAGAAGTTATGAAAAAGAAAAGCAAACATTTTAAAAATAACGTAAGATGATTGTTAATGTAATTGTTTTGTCATTGATATGAGTGTTGTTGTCATATCTATCTATTTATATATATATATATATATATATATATATATCAAAATAGCTGCGATTGGCAGCGGAGAAGTAAAAAGAAAAGGAAACATTTTAATAATAACGTAACATGATTGACAATGTAATTATTTTGTAATTGTCATGAGTGTTGCTGGCATATATATATATATATACACACACACACAGACACATATATACATATACATATATATACACATACTGTATATATACACACACACATATATACATACTGTATATACAACATATACATATCTACATATATACTGTATATACACATATATATACAAATCTACATATATATATCTACATATATATATTAGGGGTGGGACTCGATTAAAAAAATTAATCCAATTAATTAGAGGCTGTGTAAGAATTAATCTTGATTAATCGTATGTAATCGACACGTAAATTTGCCCCAAATCGCAAATGTTTTTTTTTTAAAACGGTTTTAGTGGGCGACAGAATCAAATAATAGACATGGACATGAATATTGTAAACTGAAGCTGTTTTAATTTCTGAAAAAAAGCTTTTAAACTGCATTTGAATTCAAAACAGAAACAAAAATATCATCCCTGGTTAAAATTGGGCAGACTTAAAAATAAAGTGGTAGTTTAAGTACTTTAAGTACATTTTCAGAATAGTATTGTCTTTAAATAATAATAACCAAAATTTCACCATAAAGTGCAGTTTTTCTTCTTAAAAAAATAAGTCAGAAACATAAAAGGTAATTTGACCAGCTTACTCTTTAAACTCTGAGTAACATTAGCCAAAATTATTTTGTACATTAGGCTAAAACAGTGTGATCATTGAACATTTTGTAATTAGATGTATTTAGAATTACTAACGGTCACGGAAGTCCAATGATCCCCAGTAAGAGCCACAAAGTCCGCTTTCTGTAATGCATCTAATTTTGCTTGCTTTTCAGTGTGCACAAAACCATGCTTTTATCAAGGCTTCGCTCGGGTAGTCGAAATGATCAGTCGTAGGAGCGCGCTTTATTCCGACTCTAACATTTTTGTAGCTGTGATGTGTGCATCAGTGTAATGGATGTACCAGGAAATCATGCATTGACAAAAGTTCCCGTTTGCTTGGAATTGAAAGTGTGATTAAATGCGTTATTTTTTAACGCGTTATGGAGTACATGCATCGAAGCTTCTCAACTGTGCTTGTGCTAAGAAAGGGAAAATTTTAAAAATAACGTAACATGATTCTGCGTTAACCTAATATTTTTCATACGTCCCAAACCAAGGAGATGGGAAGGTAAAATGAATCGGTAGCGCGTACATAATCAGTACATCCCTCTCGGGAATCGAACCTCGAATGTCGGCGTTAGAGGCGAAGACTCTACAATTGCGCCACCGCTTGTCTATGCTAAAGTATGTATTGTAGATCGGGCTATAGATATACATTTATATATATACCCGTGTATCGCAGTGGAGAAGTAGAAGTTATGAAAAAGAAAAGGGAACATTTTAAAAATAACGTAACATGATTGTCAATATACAGTAATTGTTTTGTGAGTGTTATTGAATGTTGCTGTCATCAAGGATTTGATTATCATTATTTCTTTCAATCAGGCTCGTATTTATGCGATGTGTTCAAGTTACATTCCGTGTTTGTCAATCGTTGTAAAGATAAGAGGTTTCATTCATCGATTAGTTCCTTACTGCATCAATAAACAGCTCGTCTTCCTTTTTATCTGTGATGTGACAAACTGCATGCACGGGTTTTTTTTACGCTGTCTTCCTTTAGCGGGACATTGACTTTTTCCACCGTGTGCTTTGTTTCCACAGTAGCTGCATTTATGAATATGCTTATCAGGCGCTTCATATTTTTGCTGCCTTTTCAATTGTGTAATTCGGTTTTGTTCAGCTCTTTGGAACTGTTGCTTTTATCTGTGCACTGCATCAGTTCACGTGAGCCACTCGGTGTACTTGCATCGAAGGTTCCCAGCTGTGCTGGTGCCATCTCGTGCTATGTCCATAGCTTTATTTAATGTTACCTTAGTCCTGGCACTTAAAACTTTCTCTGGCAGTTTCGCTGAGTTTGTGTCAAACACCACCCTGACCATCTCATCTTCCTCTCCATAAGCACAGTCCTTCACCCGTGAATATTTACCCGTGGCAGTTTGCTATTGGATTGCCGCTGACGGATGGCCTTATATGGGCAGGCACTAAATTACAAACGCCAGCGGCAGCCTGTCTATGAACTTAATTTAAAGTGTAGGTTTACATCGTGCTTTGTTTCCGAAGTAGCAGAACTCGCTTCTTATTGTTTCGCTGCCTTCTCAATTATATAATGCATGTTTTCTTGAGCGCTTTTTTGAGGTCTTCCTGGTTTTCTATGTACTGCGTGATTACGGGAGGCGTGATGATGTCACACGAAACTCCGCCCCCACGGCGTTGAAGCTCATCTCCATTACAGTAAATGGAGAAAAACTGCTTCCAGTTATGACCATTACGCGTAGAATTTCGATATAAAACCTGTCCAACTTTTGTAAGGAAGCTGTAAGGAATCAACCTGCCAAATTTCAGCCTTCCACCCACACGGGAAGTTGGAGAATTAGTGATGAGTCAGTGAGTGAGTGAGTGAGTGAGTGAGTGAGGGCTTTGCCTTTTATTAGTATAGATTTGCAAAAACGTCAGGTAAACGTTTTTCATGTTGTCATTATGGTGTGTTGTGTGTAGAATTCTGACGAAAAAAATCAATTTAATCCATTTTGGAATAAGGCTGTAACATAAAAAAATGTGGAAAAAGTGTCGCGCTGTGAATACTTTCTGGATGCACTGCATAACTGCGGTGGGCTGGCACCCTGCCCGGGGTTGGTTTCCTGCCTTGCGCACTGTGTTGGCTGGGATTAGCTCCAGCAGACCCCCGTGACCCTGTAGTTAGGATATAGCGGGTTGGATATATGCAGTATATAAATAAAATAACAGTGTCCCCATCACTGACCACTAAGGTACACCATTTTCAACATCACCTAATTCTGGTAATGTTGCTTGTATCATAGCCCATTGCTTCCTGTGTTTTAGCCAATAACTATATAACATTTGTTAGCCCAGTCCTTAGGTATTTTCTTAGTACTCACTGACTTTATGAAAAAAAATGTAAATGATTTATATGTATATACTTGCTAAACTCCTTAAGAAATTGAGGATAAATATCTGGTTTTGGTGAATTGTTAGATTTCATCCTATTTAATCTAAGCAGCACTTCTCCCTCTGCATTTCCAAATCACTCAGTACCTCCTTAGCAGTTCCTAGTACCAGGAAGCTATCAGCTTCATCATGTGTATAAAATTTAATACAATTCTAGTTTAAAATATTTTTAATTCACTTTCTTTATATTCTTTATATCTTTCTTTATATATCAGCATTATTGTTCCTAATACTCTTCACCTGCTCATTGACTGTCGTTTTACTACTAAAATATAAAATAAATCTGTTTTGTCATCTTTTTTGAATATTTCTCTCCAACTGGCTTTTACCCTTCCTAAATCTGTTTTTCAGTGTTGCTCTCTTGCTCCCATATGGCCATCAATTATTCCCTGAGTTATTACTCCTACATGCCTTATACATATACATACGTACTATGACTTGGTGAGCGGGCCGCTGGGAACTACAATCAGTTGAAATCAGAGATTCTTTCACTAGTGATGGACATAGTGAAGCCTATAAAGCACCAGAACATTTGAATTAACTGTATTGGAAATAGTGTCAAAGCTACAAAGCATTTGACACGCACCTCTCTAGTGACATCCCCTAGCCACTTGCATTAACGTTACACAAACTCATAATAAAGTTCAATGACATCTGTTAAACTTTTATTTTCTTTATATTTCACTACTATGGATTGGCCACAATGAGCAGGGTCTGATGTTTAAAAATATGTAACTAATGCCAACAGGCAGAATGCACCACCCGATAAACAAGAATTTTACTAAAACAAAATAAGATGCTTCGCTATATGGATCCCCAGCTCTTATAATAAATATTCTCCTTTTACATTGTATCATTATTATTGCTCCTGTTATGAGCATTATCATTAGCCCTCATCTTTTCTTGATCGCATTTAATTGACTGTCATTTGGGATTCCATAGCCCCAATGTTGTAGGTTAAAAAAAATACATTGAAAGTGAGCCTCGTTATTTCTCCACAATTTTTTTCTTTATTCTGACTTATTTAAAACTGAGTAGGTGGAAAATAAAGGCATAACCCTCTACTTTGCCATAATATATCCAAGCACATTTGAGAAAAAGGATGAAATCCTTAAATTAACAGAAGTTATCAAAGTACAGATATATTTCAATTACTAATACTTTATAATATTTTGGAGCTCAAAATTAACAAGTTTACTACGAAGAAAAAATACCTGCCATAGCTAAATCTTTCACAAGTGCTGATCGTGCCGTCCTGTGGCTCAGCTGACTAAGGTGATTGCTTTGTGAGTAGAGCAAATCCGGGTTCAAGTAAGATTAAAGAGTCATCTATTTTTGTAAAAAAAAAAAAATTAGGTGTGATATATTTATAACGTAAATTGAAGAAATAATTTTGATAGATACTTTGTAAGGATCACAAAAAAGACCTTTTCTGGAATCATTCCCACTTAGAATCACCATCAAAAAAGCAACAACTAATATGAGGAAGGCAGCTTACGTATTTACAATAATCCTTCTTCTATTCATTGCCACTAAGAATCCCACAATTGAAAAGGATGATCAGAAACTCACAGTGGCAAATCAGGCTGAATTCACTCTGCTGGACCCAAAATTCAAACCTGTCAATCTGCAGCACGTCAGAGAGAGACACAGTGCAGATGCGGTCACCAGCACACTGACACACAGGACACTAAAAGGTAAGAACTGTTCGTTTTCAGTGATCCACTGTCTATAGTTGTTATCTACTGTTTATGTAAAGTGTAATGTGAATAAAAGTATGTGCTGCCTAACAAATTACAACTGTTATTCAAACAGAAACAACGCCATGGACATCAACAGCAGCCATTGTAGATGCTTTCGTGGTGAAAAGAGATCTTGTCGATTCCTACAGAAGTCAGCATTAAAGATCCACTGAAGTGCTGTGGCAACCTAGAGCAGCGGGATATCATATTTGGATCAGCTTTCAAAAAAAGTATCTGACTTCCCACCCTTGTGAAAATATTCTTCAAGGTCCGGATAGTCCACTAGTACAAAGTTGTCTTAGTCACAGCACAGCATAACAGAAACACATATCCTTAAATAAAAAATTATAGTTCTCCTGTCTATACCAGTCCTAACTAATCTTCCAATTACTTAAGCACAATCCCAGTCAGTAACACAATGTGTACTGATTAATTCAATATATAATAATAAAAGTAAATAAATAAAAAGTAATTCTGAAAGACAAAACTAATAGTCCAATATTAAATCCTAAAGGCTCAAATTCCTAAATATAACTCAGCAGTTCTTCTAGAGAGAGCATTTTACTTTTCTAAAATTATTAATATCAGCACAGGAAATCCAAGTCTTATTTTTAACCATTGATCGCCTTTTAAACCCTGCTCCATTAGCACTGAAAGCATCAGAGGCTAAAAGTGATAGTATATTTTAAAGAAAACAGAAATAATATTAGACTTACTATAAAACAAACTTTGAATAAGAATTTAGTTGAGTCTCAACAAGCACAGCATTGTGAACTAAGCTGCTTCAGTAAAGTTAGTTTATCTGAAATTCATAGAATAATTACTAAGCTAAAACAGTCCTTTTGTGTATTAGATCCCTTTCCTACAAGCTTCTTTAAAGATGTTTCTGATCTACTAAGCAATAATATTTTTGCCACCATAACATTAGATTCTGGCATTTTCCCAGATTCTTTCAAAAAAGCTAGTAATTAGCAGTTAGGCAACAATAGGCCAATCTCCTATTTGCCTTTTCTCAGTAAAATTCTAGAAAAAGTAATTTTTTGACAGTTTAGTGATTATTTGAAAAAAAAAAATGTTATTCTTGATAAGTATCAGTCACATTTTAGATCAACTCATAGTACTGAAACAGTTCTAAAGAAATTAGTAAATGATCTGGAAATTAATGCAGATGTAAATAAAATATCTGTACTTATTCTGCTTGATTTGAGTGCAGCATTCAATACTACAGACCATAATATTCTTATAAAACATCTTAGCCAGTGGGTAGGGCTTTCAGGTACTGGCTTAGGCTGCTTTAAATATATGATATTCTATATGGTGTACCGCAGGGATCAATTTTGGAACCATTACTATTTTCACTTTACATGCTTCCAGAAAAACGTGTTTACTTTAGATACTGTTTTGATGTGTGTGTGTGTGTGTGTCTGTGTGTGTGTGTGTGAATACATTTTAGCACACCTAGTATGAGATGATAGTTACCAACAGGGTTATCAAGGCTTAGAGGTAGTACTTCAATGGAAAAACAAGTGCGGTTGAAGTAAGACACTGTTGGTTATGAAATGTCCAAATGACCAAACAGTCTTCATGTATCACAAGGCCACCCACATATTTGCTAGTGCTGGTGACAGTAAGAACCTATGCAGAGAATACTATGTGGAGTATTGTGGAGTGAATGGCATTTGGATTGGTGGAGTATCCTATGTAGGATATTGTGGAGTGATTGGCATTTGGGCACCTTTTGAGACTTTGTCTAGACAGGATCTCTCTGTGTATGTGAGTAACTATCTATGTATGTGTGTATTAGCATACAGGTACAAACGTAGGCCATCCCATAGAGAATTTTGCAAGCAGTATTAGATTGACTTAGTAGAACCAGAAATCTCTAAATTCATAATAAAAATCAGTCATCTTCCAGTGGAATTCCAGAGGTAAGCAGGCTAAAGCAAGGAAACGGAAACTTGTCATGCAGGTAAAAAAAGCAGAAGCTGAACTGGGAGTGCCACAAAATGGAAGAGAGGTGGAAGGATTAAAAACAGGAAAACTGAGATTGGGAAAAAGAAGACAGTTGCTGTTACAAAAGGTTTACAGAGTTGTCTTATTGGTAATAAGGAATACAAGTATTAGGAAGAAAATAGGAAAGCAGTGGAAAGTGACAATGTGGCAATGAGTGAAAGTTTAAAGTTGGTGCTGATAGATGTAACATTTGGGATAAAAATATGTTAGGTGTTAGCATGCAGAACAACTGCTGCTAAAGCAGAAAGTGGAGAAAGCTAGGGGGAAAAAGTAGTGTAATCTCCCCAGAGTAAAAGTTAGGAAATTAGTAATGGGATCTGATTTGAACCCTAAAAATGGGCAGGTGACTTACCTGAGGCTGAGGAGAGTTCAGATTAAAAGTGTGAATATGAGTGTGAGCAATTCAGTTCAATTGTTCTTCACTGCACTGCATTCTCTATGCAATTCTGAGGTCTGTTTTGTTATTTCTAGAATTTGCTACACCAAAAGTCAATGCACTACCATTAGGAGAGGTAACCAGTACTAAGGCAGAATTTGGTTTGGAAACATAAATCAAATATAAGGCAGATCATCTGGTAAGTTTGGACGGCCTTTGTTCACTGCAAGGCATGAGCCAGATATTGGAGTGCAGGAAGTGAGAAAAGAAAATGTGACTTTAAAACAAAAGACGGTGGAAATGAAAGTAATGCAAGTGCTTGTGCATGAAAGTTGTGAAATTGCTAATCCGAGAATGAACAAGTTGGAAAAAAAGTTCACCAGTTTAGCAGTTGGTTTGAATTAAACAGGACAACAGAAAAAAGGAAAAAATGGACTAGCTGTCACAACTAAACAGGTGTGCTGTAGGAGATGGTAAGCTGAAAAAATGTTTGGAATGGGACACTTAATCTGAGAAACAGCAGCTTGTAAAAGTTACTGCAATTAAAAGGGAAGGAAGGGACATGACTCTGATCAAAGAACAGGAATCAGCTTTGGGAGATTTGGCACTTGGATTTTGGAAAGGTTTTAGCCCGCATTTTCAGACCACATGTTAACAAAAAAAAAGGACAAATAGGTGTTGAAAGACAAATGGAAGGAAAATACAGGAAGACAGCAAATTTTTTTTCTTGATATTTTTAAATAAATTTAAGTTTTGTTTTTTTGGTTTTTGCAAACAATAGGTTGGGATAGGCAATAGTGAGGGCAACAGACAGGGTGAAGTATGTGCAGAAAATCGAGTTACAACTAGAGTATTTAAGCAGAGTGGCACTTATGGCCAAACTGCTCCAATGAGTGCCCAGAAGCAAACTTTAAGTGTTTGCACCAGGCCGACTTTTGTAAGTGCAGCTGGTACAGTTACATGTCAGATGGGCTCAGAGGGTAAGGTATAGTCTAATTGAGATAAAACATGGAAGCCCTGCTGCAGTTGTCAGCTGTGGTACAAGCACAGGACTAGTGGCCTAATACTGAACTGCGGTGTTTGGCACAGTGTTATGCAAATGGCGATCAAACAACTTTAGAGGTGGCCTACAAAGGGACTGATGAGGGTTACGTAGAAACGATGTCTTTTGGAGAGGAAGGCTCTTGGTGCTCATGGTGAAGATGATAATCTATACTGGTAAAGCTGAAAAAGCAACTAAGCAAACCCCAAATGTGTCCATTCTCCACACAAGAGTTGCTTTGTGAACAGTTTATACAGTGGCACATGTGCTCTCACATGGGCAGAAGTGGTTGGCACTAGCATCTGTGGTACAGATTAATAGTACAGCTGCATATGCTTTGATGAGTACTGTAGTTTGGGGAAGTGATCTAATTAACATTTAGTCACAGGATTAACAGTTTAGGTAAAAGAAAAAATAATTTTCATATAATAAATTTAAAGTGGAAGTGGTCTAGTTTAGCAGAAGGTGTGGACTTGTGTCATTTTGAACCACCAGATGTGATGATTATATGAAAACATAAAAAAGTTAAAGAAACAGAGGAAGGAAGCAACAGCAGATAAATCATTAGAAATACGTCCAAGTTCTTCAGATTGTCTTTGATATAAATAAGATATGTACTGAACAAATGGTTACATCCATTTGTGAACACAGGAAGAGCAATGACTGCAATTTAAAACATGATTTCTGAAAAAGACTGTTAAAACAATTAAGACTGTTTAATTGTGCAAATAAAGACATTGTACAAATTATCAAGAGTTGGAATGCAGTTAAGTTGATAAATATTTTGTATGTCTTTATTTGTAAGCTACACAAAATATATATAATATTAGATAGTGTTTCGGGAAGCATGTTTTACTTTATTGATAAGAACAGAATTGCTTTGATATTTGCCCAAGCAGCTCCCTCACATCTTTAGGACTGACTCAGGATGTGAAACTTACAGTGGGGAGGAGGGTGGGGGATAAATGTGCAGCATGCATCAAACTGTTTTGGCAGGAGTGACAACCTGACCTGAGAGTTTGAACTTACATGAGCCTATGAGCCATCACCTGCATGAAGGCCACGCATCGCCTAGCTAGAAGGAACAGGCTCCAACTAAACAAAGCAACTGGGGGATCAGTTGTACCCGAGTACTTTCATTGGTAGCAACAGGCAGACTAATTCTTTAAGTCTGAAGTATGGCTGTTTAAAATTGGTTTTGAGTCATAGGCCATTCTGTACGACAACATCCTATTCATGATTTGTGATAAGAATGGTATAAAGCTGGTCTCTCCTCCTTTTCCTCTCTCTCTCACCAATCAGACCACAAAGAGATAACTACCTCTGTCTGTTGCAATGTCTCTATGATGAGGAAAACCTTATCTCCCTAGCCATATTAAGACAGGCATATGGCCTGTTTCAATACTCCATTCAAGGGTCATGTGGTAGCAAAGGCAAACCTATACTGAAGATAAGGACAGAGCCATCTATGGATGTAAGATGCACAGCTACTTAGAGTATAATGGTAGATTTGTCACACTCATTTGATTTATTCTTATGATTTTGAGCATATGTATTTTACATTTATTAAATTGCAACTTTTTTCCTGCTTATTGTTTCACTCTTTCTAATTGCCTGCGGTGACAGATGAAGAAAGGAATGGGTGTGTTTAGTGCCAAAGTACCTGACCACAGAGTGGTAAGTGCATGGGATTTAAGGCATTTTACTTAAGGTTTACACAATTAAGAGTATAAATGGGAAAATAGGGCCACCACAGAGCGAAACAAGACAATACATCAGCCAGAGGTTCTTTCATGTATAAAAATATGTTTTATAGATTGATACATATGTTGTTGTTTTATTGACACAACAGAAACAGCAGTGTCACCCTGACCTTTATCACTTTAAAGCCCCTGCCTTTTGTTAATTTGATTTATAAGCTAGTGTCTCATTGGGAAGAATGCAATAAAAAAGTCCTGTTTCATTTCCATCATAAACCTGTTCTGGAACATATTACCCTCTAGTAAGATAAATTTGATATGTGATAATTTCACCAGAGATAGGTGTTTCTTCTGTGAACCTTGTGAACATGGCCCTATATACAACGGACTGTTTCTTGTGTTTTTGAGACACTTTTATTGAAGCTCTTTAGCAGCATCAAACTTGCTTCTTGCCATATTTTAGCTTCATCTTTTAACTATCCCCTGGGAGTATAATTCCCCACCCTTTAAGTTCTTCCACAATTTTGGTAAGTCTAGAACATCTAGCATTTCCTGTATTCACCATGTTATAGGTTTTTGAGAACATCCCAATGTCCAATACAGAAACACAAAAAAAAGTGTTAAGGTGAATGAAACCATTATATAAAAAGTATTTATTAAAGCTTATTCATATGACATCATGTTAGACAGAAATTTTGCTTGTTCCTTAGCTTGAAAACCAATTTCATTCTTTCTTGGAAAAAATCTTAAAATTTGAGGTAATTTTATAATAACATGAATAATCATAATTAATCTAAGAGAGTACTGCACTTAACAAATAATGTTTAAACATTTCAAAATATACTGCAGAACCCAGAAACCTTCCAGTCTACATTCACAGTAACAAGAACATACAACAACAATTGCTTATTTATACTCTGTTTGACTATTATGGGGAAAATTTCACAAACAACAAAATGTAATGCACTAGATTTATAAGACAGTGTGATTGGTGAAAACAAAAATTTAAGTATTTAAAAAAATCTGAAAGCCATAGGAAAAATGGGCCAGATATTGGGATAAAACATTTTTATTTTAATCATTCTATTAAATTATCACATAAAAAAATACTTACTTAGGTTAAGTAAAACCGTACAGAATAATAAGCCAACTATGATGATAATGACTGAAAAAAAAAAAAAAAACTGAAATTATCAGCCTGCATGAAAAAAAATGTAGAACATTAAGCAGCTAAAAACAAACTAACATTTACCAAATTCATTACCTACTGTTGACAGTTATGTGAAGAATTGTTCATTCCATAAATCAGGTTAACATGTAAATATGAGGTACATTAGAGGTGGAGCTTGATCAGAGACTACATGACATCATAACTACAGTGTACTATTTAGCTCAAGACATAAAGAAGTTATTGAAAGTTTATTTGTGAGGAGCTATGATTCATCCAGGAAAAAAACAAAACATTGTTATTGTGGAAATACAAACTAAATCTTCACACATTTCATATTTAACAATTTCTTTAAAAAGTCTGGAAATATTTAAATATTTTTATAGAGGAGGATTTATCTATTATATTTATCTATTATTGTTATCATTAGAGTGCACTCAAAAAGCAAAATGGAGTCATTGCCTTTAATAGACCCACAAACCAGACCCATATCTTCACTGGTCTCTTTGGAAGTTAGCCTACCCAAAACAGGACTGACCACAAACTCTCATAAACTCTACAAGCAAGCATCAACCAACACAGGCCAAAAAGGGAATCTGGCATTAACAGTTTAATATACTACTTTAAAATGTCAAAATATATATAAACTTGCACGGTATTCTCCTTCAAGGAAGAGGACCCATACAACCTTTGGCTTAATAAGACAACTCCTACAAAATATCTTTATATTTTCAGGATTTTGTTTTATTTAAAAGAAAACAAAAATGGCATAAAAGAGCCGCAAACTAAGAATTTGCCTTAAAAGGTATTCAGACCAAATCAGGTCCAATGGTATTCCAATCATCAAAAACCAAAAACTAAAGCAATAAAATGAAAAATCAGAAAAACAGACACTTGCATTTATATGTAAACTCCAAAAGAAAATGAACCATTTAAGGATCCACTCCCCAGATTAACAATATATAGGCTAAAGGACCACCCTCACCCCTGTCAGGATGACCGCACTTCTTCGGGTTCTGCCCATGGAATTCAAGGAATACATGAAAGTAAATAAAAAATAAACAGAGCAAGATTAACAAAATTTAACTACATAATACAAAATAGATTAAAAATGAATTAAAACAACAAAAAGAAATGAAAACATATGAAAAATCTATATATATAATTCACTAAGGCAAGACACCCATGGAAAGCACGCCGGAAGGGGCGTGGATTTACTAAGCCGCCGACAAGTAAGACACCTATGGCGCACGCAGGAAGGAGCCACGCCCACCAATTCCAAGACCATTGGATATGACGACAACTCGTAGAGCCACACCCACCAACTCGGACGCGACGACACAGAAAAAACGGCGTCATTTATATTCGTCTGTCGTAGAGGCCTCATGCACTTCAGAGCCATGTTGACTGTTCATAGAGGTATGTTTCTCGCGGAGGTGAATCGCCATATGCAGCGTGTAAAACGGTTTGCAAGGGGTATCTCATGGGATCCTTAAAACAATCCTTTGCAACTGAGGTTAAAACACAATGAAGTAAGCAGTCTTTAAAAACCGAGTTTTCGGTTATGACGCACGACCGCGTGCACCATAGCAAACTGTTTTACACGCTACATACAGCAATTTGCATCCGCGACAAACATGCGTCTTCTTCACTCACGGACAATTATATGTTGCTCTCTCCAGAGTTCCATCTTTTCATTCACTTTCTGTTGTATCCTCAAACCCTCCCTTTTTAGACAACTGTGTCTTTTCAGAAGTGTTTAGCATTCAATAAATGATTATGCATGAGATTGAGCGTGTGTCTACCCGGCGCAGAGAGGCGTGGGTAAGCCGTTGAACCCCATTCAGGCTGCAAACCGTGGAATTCCCACTAAGTGCGACTCATACGCTCCCACTGGTTACGTCCCTACCCTTTGTACACAAGCTACTACCGTGGTCGGGTGTCTTGGTTGATTATATATAGAAAAGCAGCCAAAACCGCACAGAGCAATGAAAAGTCTACGTGAGTCACAGGTGCATCTGGACTGTGCAAAGACGACAACGACTCGAGTGACGAGTTGGAGGTGGGCACATGAGCAGACAGTGCATACTGAACGGGAAATCAGCAGACTAGCATGATGGAGGGAGCGGAATGGACGTCCTTCTCCTCTCCTCCCGTTCCACCCTGAGCGCCGTCCAACCCCATTCCTCCGTCTGGGAGAAGAAGGCATGATGGCGGTCCGCCAGTTTTCAGTCACGGACGATTATGTGTTGGTTCGTTCTGTACATTGTTACAATGTTGCTTTTTTTGCTGATTTAATACATTAAAGATTTTTCAAATGTCAATTTTCTCCCTGTGCTTAAAAATCATTAAAAAACCGGCCTGATTATGCGGCGTATGGTACGTCGCGGGTTGGCTAGTAATATATATTACAACATCAATCATTGCTCATTTGCTTTGCCAGCTTAGTCTAGACTTGTGTTATGCTCCAGTGCCTAGAATGCTGAGGGCAGACATCAAGCTGTCTTCAGGGATGTCTCCCTCTTCTGTACCGGGGCTGAAGGCCATCTTGTTTTCATATAGAGACTAATGTCACACTAACAAAATATGAATACCATGATTTGGAGTTCAATGGAATATGATATAAAGTAAATTTACTGGTTATCTATATTTAACCTTTGTAAACACATAGTTATTATTTTTCAAAAGGAGAAACAAAAAAGAAGGGGGCATATTAAACAAGACATGGTAGAAGTTTGTCATTTAAAATTTATTTAGTTGGATGTTTCACATAGTTTTCATAGAGAGGGAAATGAAAAGAGGGGGTTCCGATTAGGATATCCATTTGAAAGTTAATTACGGGAGATTGCAGAAAGTGAGAGAAAGAGATGGGGTTCCAGTCTGGTCTGGTCTAAACGATCAAGCAGTAGGAAGTTTCTTGTTTTGAATGAAGCGTCAAACCTGTGAGAGGAATTAAGTATAATGTGGTGCCATTTGAATGTTGCAGTTCAGGGTGAAAGGCATCAGGACTACTGATACAGAGCATTGGAGACATGCAAGATTTACTGAAAGAGGAACTGTGGTTGGTGTGGCAATTGGAGATACCATGTGAGAATAAAGTAAGTCGGGCGAGCAAATTCATTACTTGTGATACTCTTTGAGAGGGTAGTGAGTCAAGTGATCTGGCCACCTTTTAATTATCGGAGTATGAGAGTATGCATCATTGGAGGATGAAGAAAAAGATGGTACATTCAAAGGGATGCTGCTGAAGGAATTTAACTGGTTTTATTTATTTATGACTTTTACTTTTCTTATGCACTATTGTTGTGATGTGAAATTTTGCATACAAGTTGATAAATATTTTGTATGTCTTTATTTGTACCTTAGACAAAGCAATGTAATATTAATATTATATTATAGATTATAACAGCAATGGTTGGATGGTTTAAGAACACCTTCCCCCCTTTTAGGACTGAATCTCTTTGTAATTTTACAACAGGGTTGGGGGAAGTGCCTCAAACAAGTTTGACCAATATTTCTCTGCTAAAGTCCCTCAGTGAACCCCCACAGGAAAGCCAGGCTGCCTAACTGCCAAGCTTTAGCTTAACACGTGGTTTGAAGGGCAGGTGTGAAGGTATTCTGTCCCCTCATTGGTCTGAAGTATGGCTGTTTGAGCTGTCTTGTTTCAAAAGCCTTTAAGTACCACGATACCCTATTGGCTATAGGGGTTGGACAGAAAACCTACAAATTTGCTTACTTTACCTCACCCTCTCTCTCTTACCAAACTGATTAAAGAACATCTCACACCATGAACTGAAAAGGACAACACAATGAAAAGCACAGCTCGGCAGCCATATTGAGACAGGCATGCAGCCTGTTCTGAAGAAAACTGACCTCAAATGATGTGTTAACTAGAGACATTTTAAGTAACTAACAAGTCTGTGTGCCGCTTGAAACTACACATCAGCATTTATCTGGTTGTATAGTTGCCAATATTCAAATGTACTTTGCATATTGCTATTATTTATGAATATTATCAATAATATATTATTTAAAGTGTAACTTAACTCCTGCTTGCCTTTTACTACACCTAATTGCCTGAGGTAATAGCTGAAGAAGGGAAGGTAGGGAGAAGTTATATAGTACAATACCTTAGAAACAGTGGTAAGTCTGTGAGATCTGAGGCATTGTGACAAAGGCTACATATTAATAATACAAAAGGGGAAAGTAGAGTAATATATTACTCTACCAAGACAAAACAAATATTTTTATGAAAAATCATATATTGAGCATTTATTTACTAAAAAGAGGGCAATTTGCTTTAAATAAATATGCACTGTGGACAATTTGAACCTTCTTGCCTCATTCACAAATAGTCCATCCTTTATTATGAACTACTACGGGATCAAGAATACAGTTTGGTTTCAAGTATGCATACTGGACAGTGAACCATACTCTTCTCTACCAAACATAGTATACTGTGTCATTAGTGGGCCAAAGATGTACTATTTATTCCCAGCAGTAAAATGGACAGAAGGCATAGTGAAATGGCATGGAGAGAGTAATGGTGTAGGAAAAAGACAAAGTAATGAAAACATTAACTAAAGCAAGAAAGGTTCAGAATTATTTTTTTTTTTTTATTATTTTCATTGTAACGTGAAACATAAAGTATTGAGAAGGTTGATTCATTTGATTGCATATGAGCATCAGCATGAAAAAGATTGGATGTGAAAGATGTTGAGGATTCCAAGAACACTGGATGGCTGTCTCATTTAATTTAATACGTAAAAGAAAAGGGTAAAGGGGTCATTGAATTTATTGCACACAAACGAATACATCAACATTTCCAAGGTTGCATATATAAACTGCTCAAAAGGATTAAAGGAACACTTTTAATCAGAGTATGGCATCAAGTCAATGAAACTTCTGGGCTATTGATCTGGTCAGTTAAGTAGCAGAGGAGGTTGTCAATCAGTTTCAGCTGCTTTGGTGTTAATGAAATTAACAACAGGTGCACTAGATGGGCAACAATGAGATGACCCCTAAAATAGGAGTGGTTTAACAGGTGGAGGCCACTGACATTTTTCCCTTTTTCATCTGTTTTTTCACTAGCTTTGCATTTGGCTATGGTCAGTGTCACTATGGGTAGCATGAGGCGATACCTGGACCCTACAGAGCTGGCACAGGTAGTTCAGCTTCTCCAGGATGGCACATCAATATATGCCATTGCCAGAAGGTTTGCTGTGTCTCCAAGCACAGTCTCAAGGGCATGGAGGAGATTCCAAGAGACAGGCAGTTACTCTAGGAGAGTTGGACAGGGCTGTAGAAGATCCTTAACCCATCAGCAGGACCAGTATCTGCTCTTTTCAGGAAAGAGGAGCAGGATGAGAACTGCCAGAGCCCTACAAAATGACCTCCTGCAGGCCACATGGTGTGAATGTCTCTGATCAAATAATCAGAAACAGACTTCAAGAGGGTGGCCTGATGGTCTAACATCCTCTAGTGGGCCCTGTGCTCATAGCCCAGCACCGTGGAGCTCGATTGGCATTTGCCATAGAATACCAGATTTGACCAGTCCACCACTGGCATCCTGTGCTTTTCACAGATGAGAGCAGGTTCATTATGAGCACATGTGACAGACATGAAAGGGTCTGGAGAAACTGTGAAGAACGTTATGCTGCCTGTAACGTTCAGCATGACCGGTTTGGTGGTGGGTCAGTGATGGTCTGGGGAAGCATAGCCATTGAGGGACTCACAGACCTCTTCAGGCTAGACAACAGGACCTTGACTGCCATTTGGTATCGGGATGAAATCCTTGGACCCATTGTCAGACCCTATGCTGGTACAGTGGGTCCTGGGTTCCTCCTGGTGCACGACAATGCAAGGCCTCATGTGGTGAGAGCATGCAGGCAGTTCCTGGAGGATAAAGGCCCCCACACTCACCTGACCTAAATCCAGTAGAACACCTCTGGGACATTATGTTTCAGTCCATCCGATGCCCTGGTCCAGATCTGGGAGGAGATCCCCCAGGACACCGTCATCTCGTTAGGAGTATGCCCAAACACGTTGTCAGGCATGCATATAAGCACATGGGGCCATACAAACTACTGAGCATGATTTTGAGTTGCTGCAATGAAATCTCGGCACAATGGATTAGCCTACCGCATCATTTTTTCAGTTTGATTTTCGGGGTGTCTTTGAATTCAGCCCTCTGTAGGTTGATAATTTTAATTTCCATCAAACGATGTGGCATCCTTTCGTTCCTAACACATCACCCAGTCCATATCAGTATATACTGTATATCCAGCATGATTTTTTTCCCATTGAGATCTGATGTGTTTTCAAAGTGACTCCAAAAGAACTTATTGAGAGGATGGACGAACATCCCATCCAGGAAAAAAGATTCCTTAACTGGGCACGAAGTCCCATGTAGATGCAGAGGCATACCAACCGGCCAAATTTCTAGGACCTTCCCTGGCCAGGGAGAAGGCAAGGACAGAGAAGAACAGTCTCGGGGGGTTAATTCCCCTAGTCGCTAAATTGCAGCAGCCCTCAATAGTGATGCTCTTTTGGGAACCAGCAGAGAATGCCGGGAATTATAGTCAGGCAGCACAACCATGCTGGGGTTCGTAAGTGCCACAAGAGGGTGCTGCAGGGAGATATACTCCCAGCTATGTAGGACTTCAATGTGACCCGGAAGTGCTTCCAATGGGCAACAGCTCAGGCACCGGGGTCCTCAATAAATGGGACTGCACTCCTTTGTCCAGGAGAGTTGAAGACGACTGGAAGACAAGCAACACTTGGCCAGAGAAGGGCAGTGCAGTGAAAAGAGTAGTGGTGATTTAGAGGAAAGATAACTGTATTTTGTGCTTCACGTGTGAGGTGTAATGAAACCCTCTGGCACCCCTAGATTTCACTATATATATAGGGTGACGATTCCGTCAGGGGTTATTTGTTTGCCACATCACCGAGGAAACTAAGAGTTCTGTCTCCACCCCTCCAGGATAACCTGATCCCAGCTGCTGATCCACAGCCATGGGACCAACCTTATAAGGAGTACCATATGTTCCTGAACTGAAGAAGGGAGCCAAGGCAGGACAACTGATAATGTCACTGCTTATTTGCTGTGTCTGTGTATAGTGAAGTGGTCCTCCCGTTACAATAAATACCCTTGCTGTTCCTGTTTTGAATTGAATAAGGCTGGTTTTCCTGAAGCCCTTGGAATCAGCCTAATTTTTCCCGGAGTGGCTAATCAGGAAAAACGGGAAAATTCCTGGTGGGCCAGCTGGGTTTATGGGCCATGAGAGCTGGTGTTAAATCAGAATCAATATACATGTCACATACTGTACTATGCTGCACCTACTGCTTCTGCACTCATAGGTACAGCCAGCCAGAGCTTACTGTATAACCTGCTTTAACGTGTGCCATGTGACCACAACCAGCCAACCACACAGAGGCTGGTATGTAGGGCTGATTGCCTGTTACCAAGAGCCTTATAGTAGGGAGCATCTGCAGTTACTGAGCTACATTCCTCTGAGAGATGCCCGAGAGGGTAAATTTCGCACAAACATTAGGAAGTTTTTCTTTACACAAAGAACGATAGACACTTGGAATAAGCTACCAAGTAGTGTGGTAGACAGTAAGATGTTAGGGACTTTCAAAACTCAACTTGATGTTTTCTTGGAAGAAATAAGTAGATAGAACTGGCGAGCTTTGTTGGGCTAAATGGCCTGTTCTCGTCTAGAGTGTTCTAATGTTCTAATGAGAGTAGATGGATGGTAAAAAAAGCAAAGGTGGTGTCAAAAAGGCGAGAATAAAAAAACGGAAGACACTTGAAAATGACGCGGCCAAATGTGCCAAACGGAGTGGCTTTTTAATTAAAAACCTTCAGTTTGAGAGCAAAAGTCTAAGTGGAGACGGAGAAAAAAATAAGTAAGCTAAGAATTTGCAAAGCATTTGTTCGCATCACACAGACTATGTTATCTGCCATAACACCACATAATTAATTTACATGATTCATAAACTTAAACAGTAATTTGCAGGCAGTGCTGTATTTTGTTTAGAGCACTTTTTATTGTGACACTGATGCCACCTAAATGAGACACTTGTGGTCCTCTAGCCCCTCAGCAGCAGCCTCCATTCTAATTTGCTGCTGGTGATACTGAAGAGCCATAACCAAGCAGCAGCCATAAAGCCTTCATTTCAAAGGGAGCAGGTAGGATTACTCTGAGTGAACATTGTGATAAAGTTTATTATGCATTATATGCTGTAATATTTGCCTATATAAAAAGCGCCCAGAAATTATGAATGATTTGACATCACAAGTAAATCTTCTTTGACCTGATCAGAAAACTTTCTAATTAAGGTTGATTTAGACTAAAAATGTTTACAGTTTTTATGTGCCATCAGAAGCCAAGCCAGGAGGGGGTAGGCCTTGTGTGTCCACAGAAAGTGCTGCTGTCACTGTGAAGGGTTTAGGTGAGCTCATTATAGGATGGATTAGTTCAGTTTCGCTATAGCCTCCTTGTATGCCTTATATTACTACAGAATGATTATACTTTTTCTACATGTTAAGTTTGTCAATACACAAAATCCACTACTGAAAGTGAATAGAAGGAAAATAAATATATATATATATATATATATATATAGGAACAACCTCAGAGATCTCTGTCCAGAAGGGTGCAAACCTAGGAACAGCTAAGATACTGCAAAGAACCCTCAAGCTCCCAGACCTCTGGTTTGGGCTGGAAGTGAATATGCAAGGGTGAGCTGAATGTTTTAAAAATAATATGTGGGTGTATACTGTATATAGTGGGCCGGTCTGAGGCATGAAACTCCCGGGCTGAAAATGAGTCCCACTCTGGCCCTGCTCACACGTCACATGGTACCAGAACTGGGGTCTTGCACAAATGGATCCCCAAGAGGCACATCATGTTCTGTACCACCGGAGCAAGATGAGGCTTCTGTAAGTGCTCCTGCCCTTGCCCGTGCCAGAGATGTGCTGGTGAAGATGGGTCCCTCGGATGACCCAGAGTGTTTCCTTTTCTGCTTTGAATGCACAGAAACACTGATGTGCTGGGATAGGGGAGGCTGGGGAGCTATTTTGACCCTGTTTTTGACTGGAGAGGCTCTACAGGTCATGTGAATCTCCCTCCCAAAAGGCTTGATGATCATGACTTTCTGAAGCAACAGGTCCTCCTTCATACAGCTATGAGCCCCTTGGCCAAGGGGTACCAGTTTCATCTGTGGCAAAGTGATCCAGATCGCCTTGTACAGGGACAGGTCCAGGTCTTAGTAGACCCGATTCAAAACTGGTTTTGTGGGGACATCTTTAAGCACATTGTGGAGAAGCTAGCTGTTGATGCAATCCTGTCAGGGATAAACGAGGACCTTTGTGATGAGATGCTCTAGAATGATGTCCACTCGGTGCTAGACTTGACCGACAGACTGAAATGAGCCCAAGCCACACTGAAGCAGAAGGGCTATCCTGACTTTGTACCAACTTTGACCCATCCAGCACATCCCCGCCAGATGACCAATCGCCTCGGGTGCAAGACATTGATTCACATGTCACAGGCTATGTCTGCCCAGATGGAAATTGGCGAAGACAATATTGTAACTGAATCCAGTGTTAAAGTACATGTACACCCGTAACGCCTTCCAGAAGCAAAAAGGAATGGTTAAAGTGGTGAATACAATATTATTTATCTTGATATTCAGAAAGCATTTGATAAGGTCCCACATGAGAGGCTGGGCATCAGCCTCTCATGTGGCACTAAAAGAGGTGGGAGTTCAGGGTATAGTGTGCAGAATTGGCCCACTCACAGGAAGCTGAGGGTTATGGTGTGAGGAACCCAAATAGAACTGTGTGATGTTGAGAGTGGTATCTCTCAGTGGTCAGTACTAGGGCCACTATTATTGTAAATATATACTGTATATAAATGATTTGGACAGGAATATAAACAACAAGCTGGTTAAGTTTGCAAATGATACCAGGCTAGTTGGATTGGCAGATAATCTAGAATCCATTGTACCATTACAAAGGGACTTGGACAGCACACAGGCTTGGTTAGATTTATGGCAGATGAAATTTGATGTAAGTAAATATAAAGTATTGTAAATAGGAAGTAAAAATGTTAAGTTTGAATACATAATGAGAGGTCTGAAAATTGAAAGTAGACCTTATGAAAAGGATTTAGTGGTCATAGTGGACTTATCACTATCAACTTCCCAACACTGTTCAGAAGCCATTAAGATAGCTGAATGTTAGGTTATATACCATGATGTGTAAAGTACAAGTTCAATGAGGTTATGCTGAAGCTTTGTTATACAGTAGTAATGCCTCATCTGGAGTAGTGTGTACACTTTTGTTATCATGGCTACAAAAAAGACAAAGCAGTGTTAGAAAAAGTCCAGAAAAGAGAGACCTAGATGATTCTGGGACTTCAGGGAAAAAGTTATGAGGAAAGATTAAAGGAGCTGAGCCTTTTCTATTTAAGCAAAAGAAAATTCAAAGATGACATAACTGAAATGTTTAAAATTATAAAGGGAATTACTACAGTGGATCGAGACTGTTCCTTTAGAATGAATACAGCAAGAACACAGGGACACTGTTGGAAACTTAAGGGTAAATTTAGCACAAACATTAGGATGTTTTTCTTCACACAGAGAACAAGCTGCCAAGAGTGTGATAGAAAGTAGGACTTTAGGGACTTTCAAAACTCAACTTGATGTCATTTTGGAAGAATTAACTGGATAGGACTGCCAAGCTTTTTTGGGCTGAATGGCCTGTCCCCGTTTACATTTTTCTAATTTTCTAATGTTTTAATGGGTAGGGCAGGTGGCCCTACCTCTTAGCAGACCACCCAAAAACACAGTACACATAGTAAAGAATACATTGACATAAAGGAACTAAACAATCGTCAACAATGAACGAAACAGACATAAATGAGAAATCTGAACTCCAGACAGAAACTCTGACTTAAATAGTCAGTACAGAAAATGGATAAACTCCAAATATCAAGATATTATGCTCCAAAACCTGCTGCCTTCTACCAAAAAGATTATGTTCAAGAACAATTTTAGCCTTTAAAAATGGTTTTAATTTCACTGCCTCCTAAAGTTACTGGGGATATAAACTGAGGTTTTTTTAACTTACCGTAAATACGTTATAGACTAAAAGTAAAGTATATAAAAGCATATGAAGAAAGGAGTAATACAATATATAAAATAATTAGTGACAATTCACTTACTCATAACATCATATGCCTTGGTAGGTCTGTCAGTGTGAGTTTGTGGTCTTGCTGTAAAGACAAATTAAACAGCATTAAAATAATAGTGACAATGCCTGTGATTCTTAGGTAAATGGATAACACACCACCTCCTAAAAGGCCTTATCAGACTTAGAGCTTACCATCAATGGACAGCAGCACACTGATTACAGAAAGAAGATTCTAGCTGCTTCTTTGGAGCTACTGTATATAGAAGTCCAGGTTGACTTTTAGACTAACTCTTTCTATATAAATAATGTAACATAAGGCCTTCAAAGTTATTAGTTGGTAGTACAGTAAGAGAAAAGGTATAACAGATGTTAAGAGATTACTTTAAATTAGCAGCCACATCAGAAAAACGTCCACTATAAACACCCGTTACTATCATGAGTAGTTCTTTAACAGTAATTTAGTGTACGACGAAGGCTAACCTCCGTTAAGACTGGCAGGATTTAAGACCATAAATATTGCATTTTTTCGTTGGTCTGTCTGAAACATTAAATATCTTCCACTAGTATAGTATTTGTAAAAAAAAGTCATATGATAGTATCTTTGTAAATGTTAATATTTTTGCTCATTATAGTAACTTAACACCAGTTTTTGAGCAGAGGGAGCCACAGTAATGTAGAACTCCAGCTAGTGTTTGGTGTGTCTCACATCAATGAAAAAAGATATTTTCAGCCTTACCAGGAAGTACAGAATAGTGTGCTGAGCCTAAAGCAATCCTCTTTGTTCACCAATGATTGTGCTATATTATTACATTTGCTGAGGACACCACCAGCATAGACGTGATCACCAACAGCTTACAAAGAGGACATTTAGCTTCTGACATACTGGTATCAGGACAGCAATTGACCCTTATTTGAAGCAAAACCAAAGAGTTTTTTTAATAAGCAGGAACAGGAGACAGTCCACACCTCCATCAACACTGGGGAGGATTCTATGGCTAGGGTCGCCAGTCTTTGAAGTCATGTGAGTAAAACATTTTTCAGAAAGGATGTCAAATTAAGATTGTATTTTAAGATATCTGGAAATGTATTTAGTATATCTTAAAATATATTGCACATATTTGAAAATATGTCTATTTTAAGATATGTCCAATGAATTTCAAGATAACTTGAAATAAGACTGTAAGCATTTTAAGATCTGAAAAATACAATATTGAGATATCTCAAAGTCAAGTCAAGAGATCTCAAAATCACTTCCTCTAATATTTAAGTTTCAAAGGGACTTCGAGACTATTTTATGATATCTTCAAATGCACTTCAGATATCTTTAAATGTTCTGGAAGTTATTTTAAGTTATCTGGAAATGTAATCAAGATATCTTAAAGTGTTTTTCAGATATCTTCATCTTGGCACACATTTCAGATATATAAAATACATTTTTAGATGTCTCAGATTAATTTCATGATATCTTAAAATGAGTCTCTGCTCCATTTCAGATATCCCTTAATGTATTTTAAGATATCTCAATATGTTTTAAGATATTTTGCCAAATACATGAAATTATTTTAAAGGATAAGTTTGGTATTTTTTAAGTTAAAATTGTTTTTGCACAATCTTAATATATATTAGCTTGCACACTTGAAAACATCTACTTTAAAGTAGCAAAGGTTTTGATTTAAGAAAATGTGTCTTCCCTTTTTCTGAAGCATGATTTTGACAACAAGAGTAAATTGGAAATTATATATTTTATCACAACCCTGCAATGGTCTGGCACCCTGTCCAGGGTCTGTTGCTGCCTGTTGCCCTATGCTAGCCAGGACAGGCTCTAGCAGACCCCCTTGACCCTGTTCAGGACTAAGGGCATTGGACAATGACTGACTGACATTTTATAACAGATTCTTGGAACTGTTTTCTTGAGATATGGCTATGTTTGCTGCTCACTTCTCTGCTTGCAGAGGTCATTGCGGGTAGAAATATGACAACATGTGGAAATAAAAAAAAATCCAAAAATGCAAAGGCAGAGTGTGTGAAAGAGCAGATTGAAGTGCTAAAAAAGTCACTCTTGCTGAGGATATGATAATATTAAAACTAAGGACAGTGTTTCTGAGTGAATACTCAATAACACTAACTAATACCAATCGATCCATAAGCACACAGGGAGAACATGCAAACTCTACGTTGAAGCTGGAGCTATGAGGCAGGAATAGCTCGGTGTACCACTAAAACATTTCTGCTAAACTTACTGAATTTCAACCTGATTAAATTTGGGTGAATTGGCATTTCTAAATCGATTCTAGTGTGTGACTGCGCGTTCACCCTGCAATGGACTTGCACTCTGTCCAAGTATTGTTCCGCCTTGCTTTCTAGAATAGGATCCAGCTGTCAGGTTAGGAAGATGCATGCATGGATGGATGGATGCCTATAATGTTTGAAGCAAACGCATGCTTTATCAAAGTAGTGGCAGTAAGACAATCATTTGAAAATAAAGAAATAAGCTTCTTTGCAGTAAGAGAATATAAGAGATTGTAAGAGTGCCTTTTCAGTTATCATTGTCCAGCTGTCTGCAGAACAGAGACAGCAATGCAAATCTGGCCATCAATATTCAACGTCAATAACAGATCTTGGTAATAACTTTCTGAGGCAAATCTACACCCTTGGGGCTAAAAGAGTGCCAGAAGAGAAGACAAACAAAGTAGTTTGTGAAATGACTTGCAAAGCTAGTCTCTTTTTAAATGGCTGAATTGCACAACAGTAGTTTGATTTTTGATTTTTTGTCATAAAATGACATGGATATGTGAGTACTCTGACATTTAATGTCAGTAAATGTAAAGTATTACACATAGGAAGTAAAAATGTTAGGTTTGAATACACAATTGGTGGTCGGAAAATCGAGAGTACACCTTATGAGAAGGATTTAGGAGTCATAGTGGACTCTAAGCTATCGACTTCCCGACAGTGTTCAGAAGCCATTAAGAAGGTTAACAGAATGTTAGGTTATATAGCACGATGTGTGGAGTACAAGTCACAGGAGGTTATGATCAAACTTTATAATGCACCGGTGAGGCCTCATCTTGAGTACTGTGTGCAGTTTTGGTCTCCAGGCTACAAAAAGGACATAGCAGCACTAGAAAAGGTCCAGAGAAGAGCGACTAGGCTGATTCCAGGGCTACAGGGGATCAATTATGAGAAAAGATTAAAGGAGCTGAGCCTTTACAGTTTAAGATAAAGAAGATTAACAGGTGACATGATTGAAGTGTTTAAAATTATGAAGGGAATTAGTCCAGTGGTTCAAGACTGTTATTTTAAAATGAGTTCATCAAGAACACGGGGACACAGTTGGAAACTTGTTAAGGGTAAATTTCACACAAACATTAGGAAGTTTTTCTTTGCACAAAGAATGATAGACACTTGGAATAAGCTACCAAGTAGTGTGGTAGACAGTAAGACGTTAGGGACTTCCAAAACTCGACTTGATGTTTTTTTGGAAGAAATAAGTGGATAGGACTGGTGAGCTTTGTTGTGCTGAATGGCCTGTTCTCATCCAGAGTGTTCTAATGTTCTAATTTCTGATTTGAAAAATGGATGTATTCAGTAAGTTTTTAGGGTTTTCATCACAATGGGACTTCAGTAAAATAATG
Source organism: Polypterus senegalus (assembly GCF_016835505.1). NCBI lineage: Eukaryota > Metazoa > Chordata > Cladistia > Polypteriformes > Polypteridae > Polypterus > Polypterus senegalus. The sequence continues at coordinate 37,908,423 of NC_053154.1, read as the reverse complement.
AATTTTACCAGAGTCCCATTGTGATGAAAGGCCTGAAAACTTATTGTAACGCTGCATGGTGCCTTCCACCGCTGCCCAATTGGATTCATGGTATTGTAGTAGCCTGCTACCCTTAAAAGGACTGCTAACTTTAAGCCACACAAAGACAGAAAAGTGTGTAACTTGGCAGAGTTGCTGTTTTAATAGGTGCCACTGACATCACCAATGGCATGCCAAGTCATGCATTTGGGGACTCGTCTCTGGCTGATGTAATTTGCCAGTACTGTTTCACCATGCTTCATTTTAGAGCATTCATGTTGAAAGCAATATTTACCCTGATTGTGCATAAACAACTTGCTTCAAAAATATCAAGCTTATGCTTTAAGATACCGAAATATCATTTACAGGTAAACTAGAATACAATTTAAGATATCTAAAATACATTGCTAGATAAGTGAAAATAACTTCCTAGTAATTTCAAGATATCTCAAATGTATTGCAGGTTATTTTAGAATAGGTAGGGAATCCTATTAACAGAATAGAAAAGTTGACAGAAACTAATTTTGGGACGTCTCACAATTTATTCCAGATATCTTAAAATGCATACAAGGCCAATCTGAGTTGAGCTCAAAGGCGTACTACAGATATCCTAAAATGTAAATAAACATATTTTGAGATATCTGGAAATGAGATTCAGATAACCTTAAAATATTCACATTTTCAGAAACCTCAAATTAATTTTATGAAATCTTCAAATAAAAAAATGAAAATCTTAAATGTCTTGATCTACACACAACAATCTCTACAATTTAATGTATGATGTATTCATTGTCTTTCTTGTCTGTTGATGGTGTTGCACTTTTATTACTAGTCTGTGGGAAATATTAATTAAATTGTACCGAGTCTACATAACAATAAACTACAGTATATTTAATAATAATTTAATAATAATATAATAATACATTTTATTTAAATAGCACCTTACCCATGTTTAATATGCTTCACAGAGTCTCAAAACGAAACAGCAGGTTTACGTATCATTGGATACAAATGTTTCCTGAATGGAACACTAAAAAAGATACAGGATACATAAAGTATTAAATAGAATAAACAATAAGCCAGAGTAAAATACTAAATTCAATACTAAAAGAAAAGCCTTATATCATTTGTGATATAACAGAATACACACAAATTACACTGAGCATCTGGACAGAGAAGAAAACTGAAAGAGGGAGCAGAATGTCAGGTTAAGACAAGTTAAAGCCTTCCTGAAGAGATGAGTTTTAAGGTGTTTTTTAAAAGAATGAAATAAGTCAGCTGATCTAATTAATTTAGGCAAGTCATATTTAATGAATAAGATAAGACAGTAATTACAAAAGTAACAACTAAAGATTTATAAAACAAAGTAACACAAAAATACAGCTATCTAAATAAGATCCCCCTCTATGACAAAACTAAATTTATCGATAAAATGCAAAACTGAAAATTAAACTAATAAGCACAAATTTCAATGAGAACCACTTGAAACATTAAATACTGGTACAGTGCTGTGACTGCCACTGTTTGAAACTTGTCATTGGTGCATGTAATGGTGCATTTAAGCAGAAAACCTTTTTACTGAAATTGTTCAGTGAAAAAGGCTGCACAGAGATGCATAATTGATCAGTATTTTATTCAGGCATATGGTTTAAATTTACTTTAAAGTTAAGGTGTACATATATGAAAAGCCAACCCACATTTACCGAAAAATACAGGAGGAAAGCATTGCAGTGTATATTATAAGGCTGGTAGGGCAGGACAATGGCCGCAGTGGTTAACACTGATGCCCCAAATTCTGCATCTATTAGCTGTCCCCTAAATTTGTCAACAAGCGAGACCAGTAAGCACGTCGCTGTATTGGGAGGCAGATGTATTAATAAGGTACGTGCGCGTTTATTTGACTCTTGTGTCGGAATTTGGTAAAATACCTGATAGAGACAAATTTACTGATTTTAAATTAGCCAGGACAGGTGATAATGGTTATTTATATGTGGTTGCAATTTGTCCAGGGCTTCTTTATGCCTTACTTTGACTCCTCCACTCCCGCAGAGTACAGACACATATACCGGCAGTTGTATTCTATTATCTTCATTATTCATATATTATTTGTTAGTAGAACTAGACTCCTAATGTGCATAACCCTCCTGTTGCTGTCTGTGAGCTGATGCAAGCCCAAGGTTCAAGCTCGCCGGCGACCAAGCATCCGAGCCGTTGGGCTACAATAGCTGGGGTTGTCGCGTCCAATCAAAGTGCTATAAGTGCTGTAACTGCGCTCCCGTCTCCTGCTATTCACGAGACCGCTTTATTGCCAAGCTTCTCCGGGTATTGCAGATCCCTCAGACGCTATGTAAGAAGCGCGTACCTCTGAGGTCTTTATGGAGAGATGTTACAATATGATTTATATTTAGTTAATAAAATATATGTTTCTTATTATTTTTCACAGCCTAATCTCATCCTACCGAATGACAAAAACGAATGTTTTCCTGGCAACAATTTTTTTTTTATTAAAAAAGTAATATTTATGCTCCCAAATAGTGTTGCCAATTAAGTTGAGGTTTTGGGAAACCCACCAAAAGTAGCTCGGTCCTCGATTTCGGAAATGACCCCAGATCTCTGTACCCACTAACAACTTACTGCATGTTGCCAATACCTTGGGCCGCCAGAATCTATTAATTGCAGGTTAAATGACCATTATGTTCCAATCCAACCCTGCTGAAGAGATTGTTTCGAGGAGAAAATCTCGCTGAATACACACTACAGTTTTCTATTGGTTGTACGAATATGCCCTGTTATCAGTTATTTTACTCACTGATCTAAAACAGTAAGTTAACTTTCAAAACAGTCCATCCATCCATTTTCTAACCCGCTGAATCCGAATACAGGGTCACGGAGGTCTGCTGGAGCCAATCCCAGCCAACACAGGGCACAAGGCAGGAACCAATCCAGGGCAGGGTGCCAAACCACCGCAGCTTTCAAAACAGTCTCCAAACACAAATGAATGTATAGCAAGCGTATACATATTTTCCAACTTGTTTAAAAATTCTACGTCTTTATTCCTTGTAATTTTGGGACTTTAACAACACTGGTTACATTATTAGCTTGATATTTAGTTTATTTATGGAGTCTTACATATTTACGTTTGCTCTTTTTCCTTCTTTACAGCATTTAACTCGTAGTTTTTTCTAGTATTCCGACCTAAAATAAAATACACATACAAAATAACGTAACTTTCTCGTCATGTGATAAACATGCTTAGAAAACTGTTAAATAAAATAAAAAGTAAACGCTCAAAAGAGTAGAAGTGTTGTCTAAATTAAACTTGCAGCTTTGTGAAGGACGTGACATGACACGACGCTCCCCTCTACCCTCTCAGCTCCACTGTCCGAGCTCCAAAAAGCACACAAACCGAACCACGAGACCCTCGTCAGCGTCTGTCACTTGCCTATCACAACCAAAGTTTGAAGATGACACGACGAAAAAATTTCATCATGATGTGTACTTTTAAATATCCGTACTTAACAGACATGTAAAAAAATTTAATAAAATTACCTTAAGGTGTGTGGTCAGAATCTGCAAATGTAATTGGAAATCGTCTCTTAGTAATGTAACAAGGTATCTTTTCTAAGTTAACTGGAAATCTTAAAAAAAATACCGGATGGAAGTAGGTTTCTATTTCAAATGAGCTGTATTGCCTGTAGCTGCTAGCATTTGGCAAGGCCAAACCGAAACAGTAATAATCTTGCTTCCTCTCACATTTCCACCCTGATTTTGAATGCTTAACTTTATAAACACTACTTTCTAACATATAAATTAATAGTATAATGACCATTGCAAGTCTAAATGTACGGTAGATACTCTCTCTCTCTCTCTCTCTGTACAATGTTTTAGCATAAGCAGAGTTGTGACACAGAGCCGTCTTAAGCCGCTTTTCCACTGCATAGTACGGCACGACACGGTTCAGTACAGCTCACTTTTGCGGGGCTTTCCACTGGGAACAGTACCTGGTACCTGGTCCTTTTTTTAGTACCACCTCAGCCGAGGTTCCAAGCGTGCCGAACTGTTACCAAAATGTGACGTGTAAACTCTGCTGGTCACTGATTGGCCGGAGAAAATCGTCATTACTGCGTCACTGGCTATTCTTTTCTTTAAAGGTACAGACACGCGGAAGTTTCGAAAGTTCTCCAGCCACTGAGTGTTTGTAAAACCGGGAACAATCACATCCCACCACTCTGAAGCACGGTTAAATGTCCAAACAGATGGTCTGTTGCGGCGACTTTTTTGCAAAATGTGGAAGATCTGTAATATACAGAATCAGCATTTTAATGTTACACTGGCAGTTAAGTTCATTTTATGCTTTGCAACAGTGATAAAAGTTAGCTAGTGATGTGCTTTTTAGATGCTTAACCTTGCGCGTCGTCGAGCTAAAGTGTTGTCGTTGTCTGCGTGTTGTTGTAAAAGTTCCACGGTGTCACGGCAGTAGAGGCGGCGCAACTCTAACGACACGTGAATAATCCCACCCACTCTAAAGCGGTACTAAACTGCAGTCGAAACGCAAACCGAGCCGAACTGAGCCGAACCAAGGTGAGCTGTACTGAACCGTGTCGTGCCGTACTATGCAGTGGAAAAGCGGCTATACAGTACCAGGTTCTACATGGAGTTGGCCTGTTCTCCCCATTTATTTACAGATTGACTTGTATCAGCATCAGTGAGTTTGTACAATCAAAAACATTGTGCTCATTTCTTTTATTACCATACTCTCAGCAAGAGCGATTTGTTGTTCATTAAAAAAATTGATTATTGGTTTGTGCTACTTCGATCTGCCATATTACACACCTGGGGCCTCATGTATAAACGGTGCGTACGCACAGAAATGTAGCGTAAGAACTTTTCCACGTTCAAATCGCGATGTATAAAACGTACACTTGGCGTAAAGCCACGCACTTTTCCACGGTACCTCATGCCTTGTCTTACGCAAGTTCTCCGCTCGGTTTTGCAAACTGGCGGCACCCAGCGTCAAAGCAATGGTACTGTTCTTGTGCTATTACTCATTATTTTCATTACGCGGCTTTATAAATACACAGAAACTAACCGCATATTGTTTATTAGTGTAATGTATCTGATTGTAATTAACTTGTAACAATATAATGGTAGAGGGAACAGCCATAGTATTCCAAATGCCATAACTGCTTTAGCGTTGTTACTCTCACTTCTTCTTTTTCTTCTTCTTCTTCTTCTTCTTCTTTCAGCTCCTCTTGTTAGGAGTTGCCACAGCGGATCATCTTTTTCCATATTACTCTCACTGCACGACTCGGAGTATTTATATCACTGTATCTGAGTGTGAATCACAGCAGCAGCTGATCGGAAAGAGAATTATCGGTATACAGCTTTAAGGACACGCTGTCTCAGCCACTGCAAAATGTTTTAAAGCCTTTCCTGTACAGACCTCGCGGTTCAGAAACAGTTTGAATCCCAAGAACTTTAAATGCACTCAATCAATTGCTCCTTGTAGAACTGTTTGTACTTATAAGTACAATCACCACACTGTAAACTTGCACTATAGTTATAATATCTCACAACCTGGGCCACTTTATAAAGCGCGTATTTACATGTGATGACGATATCATTTTTAAGGTGAAATGCAGCAAAACATGTTTGTTAAATTATACAGATAAAACTTTAACTTCATTTAAATAATCTATATTCTTCACTGGGAGTGTCGTGAAGGATAGAATAATTAAACATGTACTACGAAGATATTTCAATGTTCTTTAAACGTTTTGAAGAATCGGCGCTAAGCTTACAGATGGCTTAACGTCTATTACAGAGTTGATTGTATGGCGATCGGTTACTTGGGGAAAGAAAAGCAAGGACTCTTGGGCGTACGCCAATATATATTGAATATAAAACAGAAAGAGAAAATAACAACACAGCTAAAAACGCAGCGACAAATTTCGACAAAAGATAAATGCTTGTCATGAGCACGATCCCGACAGCAGCTGACTCAGGAACAGATCCGGCCACAACATGGCAAAGTCGTACAGCAGTCACATTCTCTTTTTGACTCCGTAACAGATCCGTCTGTATTCCGGCAAGCTCAGTTCGTGCTTTTGTGGGAGGGACAAATTGATCCGCCCACATTTCGTCATGTACATTAATTGACAGTTCACTCTATTTCCGCGAGAGCTTAAGTTAACGTGAGCGTAACACGCTTATGTTTTGAGTTCGCGCTCAAATTTGCGCGCCACAACGAGCAGTCTGAAAACATTTACAGACAACGGAATTGTTTTGGGAGGAAGTGAGTCAAAAATTAATTTTTAAAAGTTGTGAGAAGTTCAGAAGCTTTTTACATATAGTTAGCTTTGCTAATTATTTTTAATGTGTCGCTATCATAGCAGATTAAGGTGAAATGTTAACATGTCACTATAATCATTTTTAGTATTTGTACATATTTAGGCCACGATGTTAAATTCATGTGCTGAATATTTTAGGCACCACCAAATAAGGGTTAGTAGGCGCTGTGTTCAAAATTATTTATTAAACGTTTTGTGTTGAACGTGGGCTTATTTCAGATACGCTAGAGGAAAGCAAAAACTGATTTAAGACATTGTTTTCTAACCTTTTTGTTTTTCCCATGTAAGTGGCTTCGCGACCGCTGCAGAGGGTTACGTTCGTGAATCATCTAAGCGGGGGGCATGTCAGAAGACCAACTAGTGAATCGAGCGCGACCGTCCGTCAGAGCTGGGAAAAGAGGGTTGGGTGTTCGTCCAGCCAATATGGGGAAATGTGGTTTAGGCGAACCGCCGGTCACGAAACACTTTTAATTCAACGGACCTACGCCTGTGGTAGTTTGTTTTAAACTTTTTCAGTGTCGGTTTAGTTCATGAAAGGTTACACAGTTTAGTCTTTTTCTGAGTTCTTCGCTTTAATAAAGTGCTAGGATTCAGGTTGCACTCCTAATATTTGTACAAAAATTACATGATAAAAATATATAAACGTTTTATTTAATTTAGATACAAAAAGTAGTAACGTTAATGTCTTTTTATTTAAAATGTTTTTGAACAATCCTGATGGGGATATATACTTTAACTAGCAACATTTGTCAAGCATAATCTGTACATTACATGTATTTTTCTCTGTCCTTTTAAAATTAATGGCTGTGAATATTCAAATTAGACTGGTAAATATATATTCACATATATGGTATCTTGCTGGCTTCTGCTAAGTAATAAAAAAAAATCCTTGTAAATTAATTAGTATCTTTTTTGTCATATTGCAATTTAAGTGATATAGGTTACAATTTAAGTGAGGGCGGCATTGCAGGAGTGCTGCCTCGCAGTAAAGAGACCGCAGGGTTCACATCCCAGGTCCTCTCTTTGTGGACTTTGCATGTTCTCCCCATGTCTACATGGGTTTCCACTGGGTGCTCCAGTTTTCTCCCACAGACATGCAGATTAGGTGGATAAAATAAATTGTCCCTAGTGTATGGTTTGTGTGTTTGTTCACCCTGCAATGCACTGGCACCCTATCCAGGGTTTGTTCCTGCTTTGCACCCTATACTAGCTGAGATAGGCTCCAGCAACTCCCACAACACTGCTCATCATGTTAGAAAATGACTGACTGACAATTTAACTGATATGGAGACATTTACCTGTCAGTAATGATTTCATTTATTATTTGTGGTGGCTTTTGTCTAATCCTGGTACACATTTAAAAAGCTATTAATTAAATGTGTTTGTATATCTGCTTTATTTAAGCAAGGATCACCTGCAGTAGTAGTCTTTATTTCATTACCTCTTGCATTATTCCTGATAGGTAGTAGCTATTTTTGTCATTTTCTTATTCACTTAATGGAAACCAGGGTTGCATGAGCTGCTGGATCCCATTCCAATTAGCATTGGGCCAAAGGCAGGAACAAATCCAGGACAGGGCACCAAGGCTATTTTTGTTTTAATGTCTGCAGTAAAGATAACAGCATTTAATGTTTGTGTGTGTGTGTATATGTATATATATATATATATATATATATATATATATATATATATATATATATATATATATATATATATATATATATATATATATATATATATATATATATATATATATATATATATATATATATATATATATATATATATAAAATTATTTTATTTATTTATTTTTGGTATAAATTAAAATGTGGAATTCTAGTGCAGATCTGGAGACATCACTTGAATGTTTTTTATTTTTATCAAATTGACAGTAAAAATCATCCTTTGTTTTTAAGACATGTATATTTTGTAGCATGCTATTCAGTGGGTTTGGTGTGCAGCCCAAGCTTAAATTTAACAAAAAAATACTGTTGCTGGTTTATATTTGAATTAAATAATGTAAGCTGCTTTTTTAGCTAGCTCAAACATTATTTACATATTTGCTTACCAGTAAGCAGTGTGTACACAAAGTTACACACACAATATTTTACAATAACATGTTAAACATACTTTTTACTATTTACTATTTATTTCTGTGTATATTTATGACCTGCAGTTCATGCATCGTGGTGATCAGTAGTGAGAAATGGCTGATTCTGTGGTATCGGGTTCAACCCTCAGACGGAGAGCACGCAGAGATGTTGATAGGAGACTTCAGCAAATGAGGGAGAACTGCAGATTTAACTTTGCATTCAGAATTAGGAATGGGGAAAGGATGGAGGAAGGTGATCTTGGAAATGAGGAGAGAGTGGAGCAAAATGACTTTGAAAATGGAAGTGAAGTGGAGAATGAGGATGTTCAGAATGAGGGTATTTATATAGACAACACAGCAGACATATTTGCATGTCCTCAGTCAGCAGACTTTTCTGAAGATGAGTCTGATTTGGATCTGCATTCTGATGAGCATTTAGAAGAGCCATGTAGCCTCCGTGACAGTATTTGTAACTGGGCTTTAACCTTTGGAATATCTCTTGTTGCTCTAACAGCACTTTTAGGGCTGTTGAGACTTTATCATCCTGAACTCCCAAAAGATGCAAGAACTCTCCTCAATACTAAAAGTGGGTATTCTATTCAGAATAAGGTTGGTGGCCAATATTACTATTTTGGTATCCTTGCTTCAATCGGTAAAATTCTGTCAGATACCATAAGTTCAGTCACAGAAGGCTTTACCCTGAAGTTGCAGATCAATGTGGATGGGTTGCCCTTATTTAAAAGCGCTAGCATTCAGCTTTGGCCTATTTTGGGACTTCTCCTCAACCTTCCTATGAAAGTGCCGGTTGTTATTGGACTATTTTGTGGACAAAACAAACCAAAGTCATCTGAGGAGTTTATGAAAGATTTTGTTACCGAGTTAAGGGAATTAGAAAATGGGTTTTCTTTTAATGGCAAATTGCTCTTTCTGAAAGTAGATTCTGTTGTGTGTGACACACCTGCCAGGGCTTTTTTAAAGAACACAAAAGCACATAATGGATATCATGGATGTGACAAATGTGCACAGCGAGGGCAGTATGTCAACAACAGGATGACTTTTCCTTTAACTGAATACACACTCAGAACAGATGAATCTTTTTCACAAAAACTTGATGAAGAACATCATCAGTTCGGCTTGCATGCTTTTCAAGGAACAAGCATTGGCATGGTATCACAGTTTCCAGTTGATTACATGCATTTGGTTTGTTTGGGGGTTGTCAGGAAATTGTTAAATATTTGGCTCAGAGGTCCTTTAAATGTTCGATTACCTGCAAACATTATTACTAGGTTATCTGACCGTTTAAATGACTTGCGACCTTGTATACCAGTGGAATTTGCCCGGAAACCCAGGACACTGAAAGAAATTGACCGCTGGTAAGCAACAGATTTTAGATTGTTTCTACTTTACACGGGCCCTGTTGTTCTGTGTTCATTCCTGGATAACAGGATGTATAGCAACTTCATGCTGCTGTTCTCTGCCATCTCAATTTTAGTCAGTCCCGTGCTTTCTTCATTCTACTGTCAGTATGCTCAAACATTGCTTCAAACATTTGTGAACCATTTTGGTGAAATTTATGGCAAAGATCAGCTTGTATACAATATACATTCTTTAGTCCATCTTCCTCTGGATGTACAGCGGCATGGCTCCTTAGACTGCTTTTCATCTTTCCCTTATGAAAACCACCTCCAAAGACTTAAGAAACTTGTGAGAAAGCCTGAACGTCCACTTGCTCAGATTGTACGAAGACTGTCTGAGCGAACTGCTTGCACACCCACTGGTCTGGTATCAAAGTCTTTGGAAAAACCACATTATGTTGGACCAGTTCCAGATGGACTTTCTGTACTTCGACAGTACCGGCAAATGCGTTGTGAACAATGGGTTATTAAAGTTTCAGCAGCGGATAATGTGTTCATTATAGGCGATGATGTATGCATGATATACAATATTGTTGAATCCAGTGAACAAGTCTATGTTGTGTACAAGGTGTTTTTGAAGAAGTCTGTCTTTTTTACCTATCCATTTAAGTCAGATTTCCTAAATATATATTGCATCTCTCAGATATCCGAAACAATCAAATATGCAAATGTGTCAGCCATCAGTCAAAAGTGCATAGTTCTGCCCCACAGAGGAGGTTCTGTAGCGATACCTTTACTTCATTCTCAAAAATATTAAATCCGACAGTTATTGTATGTAAATAGCATTTTTATTGTTCTACTTTTATCATTTTTATTTGTGTATAAACAATTTTTTTCTATGGCTAATGGGTAAACTTGCTGCACATTGCAAACTACTATACAAAGCTTATCTTTAATCCATAGTCAAAAAAGCATTCTTGGTTTTATTAAAATGAGGGATGAGGATGTGCTAGGTGGTATCACCTGCTGTTTGGATAATGCATTTTGTGTGCAACATGTAAATATTATGTTTATTTTAAGCATTGTCTTTTTTTCTTTTGCAGGATGTTTCTGGTAGTTCAGTTTTTAGATGAAGAAAAAGCTGTGTCTGTTATACCACAGTCTTGGTACAGTGATGGCACAACCTTTTGGCCAAATTATAAGAGCGATCAAAGACTCAACAAAGCAGTAAGATATGCTGAGGAACCAGGCCCTGACTGGACCAAGCATGACGTTAGAGTACTAAAGTCCTACGGTAATTGAAATGTTCAAGATACGAGTCGTATGTCCCTGACTTAATCCCTTTCACCAGAGAAATATTGCTGTAAAATATTGGTTTCTTGCTATGTTCATTTTTTTTAATAGAAAAGCAACAAACATTTGTCTAAGGCCTTATTTCCATGTTGCAGTCATGTGATTTTTCACTGTCTCCAAGCCTCATTTCCAACAACCTTTATACGTTCATACTAGTGTTCATGAGAAATCAGGGCCTAGTTCACACCTTTCATTAACATGCAACTCTAGTGATTATCCATCCATCATCCAACCTGCTATATCCTAACTACAGGGTCACGGGGGGGTATGCTGGAGCCAATCCCAGTCAACACCGTCCGCAAGGCAGAAAACAAACCCTGGGCAGGTCGCCAGCCCACCACAGGGCACACGCACATATCCACACACTAGGGACAATTCAGAATCGCCAATGCACCTAACCTGCATGTCTTTGGAATGTGGGAGGAAACCCACGCAGACACGGGGAGAACATGCAAACTCCACGCAGGGAGGACCTGAGAAGCGAACCCGGGACTCCTAACAATGATGCAGCAGTGCTACCCACTGCGCCACCGTGCCGCCCTCTAGTGATTACATTTATCCAAATTGAAATCTAATCTTACTTTTTAACGTAGGTCTCTTACAATTTTTCCTAGTTTCACTTTGGTGGTAAAGTGCTATCAAACTGTGATGCAATTACAAAAAAAGAAAATATGTGAATGCGAGGTGTAAATGGGGCCTAGGTTGTAGTGATTTAAAAGATCACAGAAGTGATAATGTTATATTGCACATTGCTTACATCACCTGATATTAACTTTTTGAAATGCTTTTAGGAGACTACATGTCTGCATGGCAAGGGATGAAGAAGTCTTTGACGTGTCAAACTTCAGAATTGGATTCAGATGATCAGGAGGATATAGGCAGGGTGAAAAGAGCACCTAAACCAATGTAAGTTTGATTCAACTTCACCTGTGTTTTATTGAATGTATGAAACTTTTGTTTTGAGTAATATATGCACATTTAATCTTCTGTACACAGCCACTACTATGGTGACACTGACTATGAAAGTGAACATGAAGACTTGGCTAATAAAACAAAAGTTCCCTTGACAAGATTTTCAAAACCTCAACAGTCAACTGGACCTTGCATGTTCTCCCCACATTCTGCACCTCAGGTACCATCACCACCTTTACCATCTGTGCCACCTTGTCGCTCACCACCACATTCTTTGCCTCAGGTGCCACCTCCTTACCAGTCACTATCGCTCTCTGAAAATACATCTCAACAAATTTCCACGAGCCTTCCAAAAATGAAAAACACTTCTGAACTCTTCAAGCTACTTACAGAGTTGGTCAATGTGGAACAGAACCAATACCTTGTACTGGTAAGTTATGATCAGAACATTGACTGTACTTGTTTCACATATTCAACAAACGTTTAACGTTATCGGAGCATAATTCAACAAGTTATTAGTTATGTAGTGGTATTTGTTGTCCTGTTCATTTTGTGCCAGTATATTCCTTGATTTTTAGTGTTTTTTGGTTTTTAAGATGTTGAATTTTATGTTCCAAAGGATGTTGTTTTAACATATATGAGAGTTAGGATTCATTGCCTTTTCAAAGTATTCAAATGAATAGTATCCTTTTTATATTTTGTTGGTATTTATTTTTCAGCTGCAGATCTTCATATCCTTACATTGCTCGAACATGTGAAGCACCAGCTGTCACAATTGGCTGTCATGATCAGTTCACTATCTGGGCGGCTAAACATTGAATGCTCACCTGATATGCCAGAAGAGGTCCAGTTTCCTTTACAATCATTGGAGGAAGTGGATGACTTTGAGGCCTGGTTGAAACAACCAACCAATGCTTTGAAGAAAAGAACATGGTATGGATTGCAAAGCTAGACTTTGTTCTCTTTCTGGTTTTGTTTAATTTTAAAATATTCACTTGGATTTTGTCATACTTTTAAACAATTACTAATTTTTTTGTACATAATAGGACAAGACCAAATCTACACATTATATGCTAATCATAGGCAACATAAGAAACTGTAGAATCAGTTATTTCTCAATGGAAAATATGTTATGTTTCTAAATTAGTTATAAGGTATGGCATGATATGGGTATAATGTCTGAAATAAGTCTGTCTGCATTTTTTTTTTCTTTAGTAATTATTTATCATGGGTAAGTACTGTATGTTTTTACACACAATACCCATGTGACTTTACAATTATTTGTGCATGGGGATGTAATATTTACATAAGTGTCATCCCATATTTGCACTAATATAGTTGTTTTAACTGTTAGGTGGGTTATCTGTTACAGGATGTTTATTGTGTAAGGGACTATGTTTAGGAAAATATTTAATAGCTCTACAGTGTCCTACAGTTACAAGAAAAAATTCCTTTTACAATAACAAGAGTTGCAAATATAAATGATGTCATTTGAGCTTTCTGAACATTACAATCCATGAATTTTGCGCTTCCTTTGTTATATACAGTACTATTATTATTACAAAATTAATGTCTACTGGATTGAATTACAGTTAAAGTTGAAGCGAATATTCAGCTGTTTTTCTTTTTACTTGAAATTGTAACTTTTAGCAATATTTGTCAGAATGCCAATCATCACATCAAAGTCAAAAGACATGCTTCAGAGTGACCATTAATGCTGTTTATGCATATATATTAGTATTTTAATTCTAAAGTCACTGCCTGTATATTATCTTTTGTCCTTGTAGATTTCTGTACTGGCATCTATCGGAGGACAAGATACCAAGCGTGTCACTTGGAATATTCTTTCACATATTTTTGGAGATGATGTTGCAAAAAAGATAAACTGGAAGGGAGTGAATGAAAAACGGGCCTTCAGTCAAATGGCAACCAAAACTCTTATTATGCGTAAGTATCAAGAAATCCAACTATGAGATTAGTCTAATTGTAGTAAGATATTACATTTTATGCCTTTGGTGGCTCAGTGATAGTGCTGCTGACTTGTAGTAAGGAGACCAGGGTTTGCCTCCTGGGTCCTCTCTGTCTGGAGTTTGCATGTTCTCCCTGTGTCTGCTTTAGTTTCCACCCACTGTTCAAAGGCATATAGGTTCAGTGTATTGTAAAATGGCCTTTGTGTGTGCTCACCCTGCGATAGACGGGTTTCCTGTCCAGGGTTTGTTCCTGAATGTGTCCCAAAGCTAGCTGGTAAGCCTCCAGCCCCCCATGACCCTGGTCTGAATTAAACAGATTAGAAAATGACATTTTAAGATATAGCCTAAGTGTTTCAGATTTCTGGAAAATAGCAATTATTAAATAAAATATTTTTACAGGTGTCTATCTAACACTTTCTGCTCCTTCTAAAACTCCTGCCACATTCTTAGGAGTACTTGGAGTTTCCTGTACATCAAGAAAGAGCATTAGGAGTGGGTTTCAGGTTTTTATGCATTTATAACAAAGAATCCTATATTTAAACCCCAAATAATAAGTAAAGAATTAGAGAAAAACTGCAATCTTAATTCAACCTTACAATTGAATTGTTGTCAATATTTCCATATTGAATATTTTTACACTAGCTCTACAAAAAAAGTCAGTCCACAATCTGTACACAGCCTTCATTGATCAGTATTAAAAATAAGTTCACTAAAATCAAGCATAGATGATTTCATATCATTTGTCAAACTTGCTTCTCCTGTATTCAAAACATGTTGCTGTGTGGTCATTATGCAGTAGTGCAGTGGTTCTCAAACTGAGGCGGGCCCCTAGGGCGGTGCAAAGTAACAAAATGGGGGACACAAAGATGTGAAAAAAGAAAACGAATTGAAAATATGAAAAATACATCTATTGAAACCAAAACAAATTAACTTAAACTACATTCTGATGCTAGAACAATAAATATAGAGTTAGATAAATGTCGATCAGTTAAGTAGGTATAATAAAATATGCATCTATGATATATCATTAATTTAAAAAAAGAACAAATTGGTATTGGTGGGCTCCTTTCAAAAAAACATTAGGGGGGCACGATTAAAAACTGTTATGAAAACTTGGGTTGCAAATACTTAAAGGTTGAGAAACGCTACAGTAGTGCAAGTGCCAACCCTTATTTCACCATTTCTATTAGTGGAAAATGCCTTAAAGCAGGGGTTCTGAACGTTGGTCCTGGGGACCCCCTGTGGCTGCAGGTTTTTGTTCCAACCAGATTCTTAATCGGTGACAACACCTGATAGCACTGATCTCATTTAATTAGCTGTTTTTTTTTTCTTTTATTCGACATTCAGAAAAGTATAGCAGCATGATTTTTACATTTATAAGACATTTATAAATATTTCTACTTTTGCTATAGATTTAAATGCTTAACTCTCTTTTGTTGATTTCATTATACTTTGTCCTTTCTCTGTGCAGTTTTTCCCCCTTCATTGTATCTTATTAATGACAACTTAAAACGAGCAGAGCAGACACGCTGGCAAACAACATTGAATAATCAAAGGCTGCAGCTACTTTAGAGTCAGACCCACTAATTAGTAAATGGATTAATTAAACAATTAGAACACCAAGAATGAAAATCAACATGGAAAATACTGTTAAAAAGAAAAAAAAAATACATTATTCCTATATAACTGCTTGGTACATTTTAATATATATATATATTGTTTTTTTTAGCAAACTTAGTTTTCTAATCAATGTATTGTTCCTTAAACACAGAACTTGGGAAATATCAGTTCACTTAATTAGCCCAGGAGTTCAATTAAAAACAGAAGCTGGTTGGAACAAAAACCTGCAGCGACGGGGGTCCCCAGGACCGACGTTGAGAACCCCTGCCTTAAAGCAACTGTTTGCCATTTAATGTTTCTGATAATTATTTTTCTGTGTTTGCCTGTAGGTGCAGTCCGCCAGAGTCATGTGGCAGCCAAAGCTACAGATGTGGAAATTAATAAATTTGCCATTAGATGGTTCAATTTGGCATCTGACCGTGGTGGTGGTCGCAAGGAGCGCTGCAGGAGAGTGCAGGCAGCAGTGCCTTCTGAATCAGGACTGATATAAATACACTTTAGTAGTCAAGTTTATTGTTGTTTTTACTATTTTGGGTAGATTACGTTATTTTTGTACTTGCATCCGACACTTTTGTGCAA
Organism: Polypterus senegalus; assembly: GCF_016835505.1. NCBI lineage: Eukaryota > Metazoa > Chordata > Cladistia > Polypteriformes > Polypteridae > Polypterus > Polypterus senegalus. The sequence continues at coordinate 37,892,174 of NC_053154.1, read as the reverse complement.
ATGTGTTCATTTTTTATTTCAATATTTTAACCATGTTACTGGATATTTGAACTGTTAAATACTTAATATACTGTATTAATATGTTTGTTTGTAATTGTAGTTACAGCTTTTGATCCATGCAACTGCACTGAGTTTACATAAAAAGACAATAAATAAACCAGTTATATAATCAAAGTTGTCATTGAGTTATTTTTCTCTTAACTTTCAATACTAGACACTTAAATTCTATGTAGAAAATACTATTTAACTCAACAGGGCCTTTAGGTGATATTGCTATAAATTATGTCATGAGTTGCAGGTTTTTTTTCTTGTGTTTTTTCTTTTTTTTTTTTTTTTTCTTTTCATGTTGTGTTTGGAAAGTGCCACCAACAAAGGTATACACTGCCAACTCAACTGGAGTTGAAGTAAGCTAGCATCTCTGTAGAATCATTTTGAGACCTTAATTAGTCCATTCCTTGATTTCTCGAGGCTGTTCTTATTGACCATGGCATAATTAGGTATAATTAAATATTAGGAGGATGACCCTGTGTTACTCATTCGTTAAGGCAAGATCATAATTTCATCTACATTCTTTCAATATTTCACCAAAAGTTAGCCCTACTTGCCTTACCAGATTAGAAGCTGAGGTAATTTTAAGAACTTGGCTCTACAAGGGCCAGATCTGGCACAGAGTCAGTCTGGGGCTGTAATGAATGTGTGCCAGAAAAGGCCCGGATTTTAACAGAATTCTTTGATGCTGGTCCAGCTCTGGTTTAAATCTGGTCCAGGTAAAAAAAATCCTGATCTGTGCCAGTATTGGGCCGTTGTGCAAAAAGACACTGGACCAGGTCTGTATGCCAGATCTGGTCCTGATGTTATAGTATATCCGGGCCATATCTGGAACGGTGTCCATTTGCTGTCTGGGCGAGGCTCATGAAACACATGTTTAATAATGTGCTTTAGCTCCTAGTCCTATCATCATGAAAATGATATCACGTATACATCTCAGTATTTTAGTTATTCAGAGAGCTGTAATATCACAAATGTAATGGACTCTGTGTCCAGTTGGAGGAAGAGAGCCAGTTTAAGAAGCAAGTAGTGATTCACACACATAGAGCATATACGATTAGAAGATCAAATACAAAACAAAGCATTTAACGTGCTACATTAATTACGATGTAATTTTGAGAAACTGGTTAATTAAACGATTATAAGATGAAGTTTATAATGTTCTACTAAATGACAAAATAAACTACGTGATTAAAGTGGAAAATTCGAGATTAAAGTTGACATTTCGTGCTTTTTCCCCACCGTGTGCCTTTTTCTCTGTACCCTAATAAACTTTCATATGACACTCAGACAGTGGGCTTACAACTCTTCTTTTCACGGCAACTTTGATATGTGACTTCTTTTTTTATTTCCGGCACCGTGCGATTTTGTGAATGTGAGCTTTCAAGTTTCTCCAACACGCTATGTCACTCGATCAACTTCATTTTGTTGATTATACCACGGTTTATTTGAACAAATAGTATGTTTTTCCTTTGCCTCCACTTGGTATTCGCTGAAATTCTTATATTTTCCCCGTGCTTTTCCCATTGTCTTTTCACAGAAGGCTGCGCTTAAGGGCGATTTATATTGATTTGCATATTCAAATAGGCGTAATTCTGAGAGGATTTGGGCGTTACATAATGCGCGTGCACGAGCGTTAGTTTTCACGCTGATCGGGATTTATGTAGTGGAAGAACGTGGAAGTTGGACTACGCACAGATTCCTGCATCTGGATTTTTCTGTGCGTAAGCACATTTCGGCTTTTGTGCTTACGCCATGTTATAGTGCGAGTTCTACGCACGGCGTTATACATAAGGCCCCCTGCCTTTTCGATTTTCAGACTTATTTTATTTTATTATGCACACACAAGACACCATGGAAAATGTAGTATACAGATGGCTAGGCTCTGTATCTGCAGCTTTTATTAAAAATATAATGCAATTTAATCAGTTCAGTTCAGAATTACTATTATGTATACAAAGTACAATGTGCTGTTTTCAATATGCTGCCACATGCTGTGTTTATGCACCCACGACGGCCGTTGAAAGCAGACAAACAAGCACTAAATGTATCCTTACCTCAAAAAAATAGTACCAAGAGTCTCTGATAGAATTTATTATTTTCACTTTACTTTTGCTGTCACAAGCATTCTTCAGAAATTCAGAATTCTACATCAAATGTGGACTTATTCACAAAGTCTTTATTTACATAAGGAACCAGACAACTAATGGCTCCATTACAGTATAAAATGCAAGAGCAGGTTAGTTATTTGTTATGTTAGGTAGAATGCCCAGAGGGGACTGGGCGGTCCCGTGGCCTGGAACCCCTGCAGATTTTTTTTTTTCTCCAGTCGCCTGGAGTTTTTTTTTTCTGTTTTTTCTGTCCACCCTGGCCATCGGACCTTACTTCTTTTCTATGTTAACTAATGTTGTCTTATTTTAATTTCTTATTTTGCCTTTTATTTTTCTTTTCTTCAGTATGTAAAGAACTTTGAGCTACTTTTTGTATGAAAATGTGCTATATAAATAAATGTTGTTGTTGTTAACATTTATAAAATATGCTTCACCTAAGACTGTAGTTTCGTGTGGCAAAACATACCATGATTGTGAAGAAATTAGCTTCAACCTGAGAATTACTAAACTTGGATAATGTGAAACATTTTCTCACCGTGTTACAGACCAGTGCAGAAGCCTTAGTTAGTTAAGCGCACAGAAGTCATACGTCACAGTCTTCAGTTTCAATGAGATCAAAGCTAGAACTAAAGCTTATGTGTGGCTTTGGTCTACTCATTTCCTATGAAAGTCTTCTCCTTGTTTGTTGACTCCTCCTGTTCCTAGTCAAAGGTTGCACTCTTGTTAACTCCTACATCTCACTTCATTACTGTGAGCAATTTGCCACATGGTCATCTACTTTGTGTTGTTAAGGTCAGTTTATGTGAAAAAAAAACACTCTTGCACACCAGAGACATAGCCAGGATTATATTTTAGGGTGGGCCTTTGTAAAAATGGGTTTTCTAGGTTTTAGTAGGATATATAAGGGCACTTTCCAAAAAATACATCTATTCAAGCTGTGTTACATTCACATAACTGAATTATTAGGACCATGCAAAAACTGAGCAAATTGATTGTATGGCGATCGGTTACTTGGGGAAAGAAAAGCAAGGACTCTTGGGGCGGCCACACTAATATATATTGAATATAAAACAGAAAGAGAAAATAACAACACAGCTAAAAACGCAGCGACAAATTTCGACAAAAGATAAATGCTTGTCATGAGCACGAGGCTCATGAAACACATGTTTAATAATGTGCTTTAGCTCCTATCATCATGAAAATGATATCACGTATACATCTCAGTATTTTAGTTATTCAGAGAGCTGTAATATCACAAATGTAATGGACTCTGTGTCCAGTTGGAGGAAGAGAGCCAGTTTAAGAAGCAAGTAGTGATTCACACACATAGAGCACATATGAGTAGAAGATCAAATACAAAACAAAGCATTTAACGTGCTACATTAATTATGATGTAATTTTGAGAAACTGGTTAATTAAACGATTTTAAGATGAAGTTTATAATGTTCTACTAAATGACAAAATAAACTACGTGATTAAAGTGGAAAATTCGAGATTAAAGTTGACATTTCGTGCTTTTTCCCCACCGTGTGCCTTTTTTCTCTGTACCCTTTCTCTGCAAAAATTATCAAAGCAATCAAATGCTGTTGTGCCATGGTGGACACACATGTAAAATCAGTCCATACCTGTCTTGTATTCCAGCGTTTCTCAACCTTTAAGTATTTGCGACCCGAGTTTTCATAACAGTTTTAAGGTTTTTTTGAAAGGAGCCCACTAATACCAATTTGTTCTTTTTTAATTAATGATATATCATAGATGCATATTTTATTATACCTACTTAACTTTTATCAACATTTATCTAACTCTATATTTATTTTTCTAGTATCAGAATGTAGTTTAAGTTAATTTGTTTTGGTTTTAATAAATGTATTTTTCATATTTTCGATTCTTGTTTTCTTTTTTTCACATCTTCACGCCACCTTTTTGTTAATTCACACTCCCTAGGGGGGCCCGTCCCACAGTTTGAGAACCACTGTTGTATTCAATCCCTTTGAATTGTTCATACCATTTTGCAGGGAAACATTGAGCCTTTCCCATTATCATAGCTGTTGGAAATGATTGCAAATTAGTGTGAGTGGCTGGTTCATCAATGGCTGACAAATCTTTTGGTGGTTCTATCACAGCATACTTGTGTTTTGGGGCAGAGATGAAGATGTGATTGAAACGTTTGCTCCAGTCATTTTCTCAGCCACACACTGTTGCATAGTGTGTGTCCCATTTGTGCATAAAGAAGGCATTCCTTTTCATCTAAATGAGGCTTTTTGGAAAGCAATATTTCTGTTTGTTTTGCCATGTCAGAAATAATTCCTCTGAATAAGATACTATCTCTTGGTGTTCATCAAAGTGGTTCTGAGGCTAGTGATCTGCACTGGGAATTGGAAAGTTGCCGGTTCGAATTCCGTAAATGCCAATAGGGACTCTGCTCTGTTGGGCCCTTGAGCAAGGCCCTTAACCTGCAATTGCTTTGAGTGCTTTGAGTAGTGATAAAAGCGCTATATAAATGTAAACAATTACTGTATTATGAAAAATACTCACTTAAACAATTTAAGGTTCTGTTAACTGTCTAATGACTACTACCAATCAGGTTACACGTACACCGTAACATTGCCCCATTTGTTTATTTATTGAAAATTCAGTAAACCAATGGGATTTGACATACTTCGAAAACTGAAGGAAAGATAAAATAACAAATACCCAACAATTTATAAAATGTAATGAAAAATTTCATATACAAAGGACTGATTGGCTGGGCCTATGACACTTTTGCGCACTCATATTTAAGTCACTAGAAACACATTATCCAATTTCCAATCAGCCTGATGCTGGTGCATTTCATCCTGTAAGGTAGTTCTACTCACTAATCATGGTGTCAAAGAGAAGATCTATCTATCTATCTATCTATCTATCTATCTATCTATCTATCTATCTATCTATCTATCTATCTATCTATCTATCTATCTTAGGTCAAAAAAATCTCAGTAAATGTGACCTTTTAAGTGAGTGAGCATTTAGGTTCCAGGTCCAGTTTGCTTCTACTTGACTAAGTGAAAGTAAATCTTTGCCTGTCACTACGATGAAAACAAATTATCAAAATACTCTAAATATGACACATAATATTAAAACTGTCTTTTAACCAATTTTACACAAAATATTGATGGTTTGTGTCATACAATGGCATATCATGCTTCTCATTTACATTTATTATGCTTGAAACATGAAACAATTTTGATTATTACGTAAGTAATTTTGTAATTTCTACTTTCATAACTGTTCCATAGATTCTTTTTTTTTTTAAAGAAGCGCTAGAAGATTTGATAATCATCACTTTACAAGCCTTCTCCATGGCCCTAATACGCTTCCGTAGTGATCTGCAAAAGACATATAGTTTAAATATTTAAACTGTCATATTCCTCACAAATAACACAACCTCTGTAAAACGTGGATTATTGGGTGGGGCCGCAATAAACAATGCGTGATGCATGGTCTTTATACTTTGATTTCTGTTATTCGGAATTTGTTTTTTCCAGGTGTCAATTCTCACTGAATGCCAAAAATCACAACTGGGATCGATATTGTAATTGGTTATGGAATAAATGAATGGAGATTGAAGCGCATGGAACAGTTTTGTCTTTGGCTTGTGGAAACGCGTTTGTTCAGTATACACATTTTTAAAAATTAACATTACCCTAGGTGCATATCTATCTCTAATCGGTCGAACTCTTTGTGATAGCAGATTCAAGTTGATAAGGACATACCAGTCCAACAAAGCTCGTCAATCCAATTAAGCTACTTTCTCTAAAATAACATCAAGTTAAGTTTTTAAGGTCCTAAAGTATTATTTTCTGCTAGCTGTGCTAAATAAAGAGAGGGATCCTTCTTGAGTCATCATTTTGTGCATTCTGAGAATATTTAAATAGCCCTGATTTAAGTCCATGTGTGCTGCTGATAGTAATGGGCAGGATAAGAGTGGCATATGATGAGTCAAATGGCAAAGCACAATGAAAATGGAGAGAAAGGACAACGCTGCACTCAGTTGTCTAACAAATGCAGGGTCATTGCTTTGCTGCTTGTTGTGACCACGGGATAATGAGATTGGAGATTAATGATGAGTTCAAACAATCTCGGAATAAATAAACTAATACAGTTCTGCAAATCTGTGTAGTACAGAGCAACTACTGTATGGCAATGGGTATGGTGTTGGTTTTGTAGAAACATACAATGATGGTGTACCGTAGCAAATTGTTCATTCTGCCTTTAGGGTAAAAAGTATTGACACATATAGTGTTGTGTTATGAGGTGAACTCTGGCTGTTCACCTCTATTTAGTACTTCATTTAAGTCAACGTTTCTCAACCTTTAAGTATTTGCGACCCGAGTTTTCATAACAGTTTTCATCGCGCCCCCCTAAGGTTTTTTTGAAAGGAGCCCACTAATACCAATTTGTTCTTTTTAAATTAATGATATCTCATAGATGTATATTTTATTATACCTACTTAATTTTTATCGACATTTATCTAACTCTATATTTATTTTTCTAGTATCAGAATGTAGTTTAAGTTCATTTGTTTTGGTTTCAATAGATGTATTTTTGATATTTTCGATTCTTGTTTTCTTTTTTTTTTACATCTTCACGCCCCCCATTTTCTTACTTCGCGCCCGCCCCACAGTTTGAGAGCCACCGATGTAAGCAAAAAAGAAATCTTTTATTTGTTCTTTTAACTGTTTATAACTTTTTTTTATAATGTGTTATTAGGAAAATAGAATATGTGCAGTAGAGGGGTTGTCGAGTCTTTTCAAATTGTGAAAAACCGTGGATTTTGGATGTGGTGAAAAAATGGCTATTTTTATAGTTTAAATCCTAAATATGCCCCAAAACACTTTAATTTCTTGACTTTAATTTTTAAGATGGAAGAAACATGATTTGGTGCTTTAAATGACTTGCTAGAGTCAAAGAGAACTCCGAGATTTCTGGCTGATTCAGTGAAATGAATGGGGATTCCAACTGAGTTAAATGATGACAAAATATTGCTGTGATCAACATCATTCCCTCCAACAATTAACATCTCTGTTTTATCTGTATTGAAAGACAAGTAGTTCTCATCCATCCTCTCCTTTGATTCACTAACACAACTAATTAAAGACAACATCGGAGAAACTTCATTTGATCTAAATGAAAGGTATAACTGGGTGTCATCTGCATATGAGTGAAAATTAACATTATGTTTCCTAATGATAGATCCCAGTGGAAGCATGTAAAGTGAAAACAGTAAAGGTCCCAGTACTGAGCCCTGCGGGACACCATATTGAACTTCTGTGTATAATGATGGAGTACTGTCAGCACATTTCTGTACATATTGGAATCGATTTGATAAATAAGAACTAAACCAAGCGAGCACAGTGCCTGTGAGCTCAACATCATTTTCTAACCTGTGCAGTAAAATAGAATGGTCAATGGTGTTAAATGCTGCACTTAAGTCTAACAACATAATTACAGTGGAGTTTCCATCATCAGAGGATATCAGAATGTCATTTACAACCCACGTTAGTGCCGTTTCTGTACTATGACCAGTGCGGAAACCAGACTGGAATTTCTCAAATAACTTGTAATGCGTAAGATGTGACTGAAGCTGATTGGCAATTACTTTTTCTAGTATTATAGAGATAAAGGGTAAATTTGAAATAGGCCTATAATTATTAAGTATGTGTGGGTCTAGGTCTGACTTTTTAAGTAATGGTTTAATGACTGACACTTTTAGTGCTTCAGGTACTGTTCCATGCAATAATGAACTATTGATAATGTTTAAAATAGGCGCTGCAAGAACATCCATGGCACTTTTTACTAGTTTTGTTGGCACTGGATCTAGGGAACAAGTAGTGGGCTTCATTTTAGAAATTAAAGTTAAGACTTCCTGCTCAGTTACAGGATTAAAATTACTAAAGTGCTGAATGCAATGTGCGGCAGGGTCTGCTAAGCTAGTATTTGGTTTGTACTGTGATGCTGAGATCTGGGATCTTATATTTTTAATTTCCTCATTGAAGAAGTTCATAAAGTCTGTACTGCTAATGTCTGTTGGTATTTTGCACTGTAGATCTGAATTCTCATTTGTTAATTTAGCCACTGTTCTAAACAGTACCTGTACTGTACAGTACTGTACACACACATCTAAAAAGATTGAGACATACTGTACTTGCAGACTTTATAAAAAGAGAGTGGTTGGTTATGGCAGATGTTAGGATGAGCAACTGAATCCTTTAAAAAAAAGAGGTCCAGTTTAAAAAGTCCAGCGTCTTAGCTGATTTACAGTTTTAGGGTTTTTCGTACAGATATCTGAGTATTTACAGTATTCTGTTGTGTATACACAGTTATTGCACTCACCAGTACCCTGGTTGGAATAAAGTTCAGATATAGTCACTGAACCAAATTTACATAGACAAAATCCACCATGGGCACCAACTTTGAATACCTGTGCCCAAAAATCCCTGCTAGGGGCCATACCCTAATAATGTGTAGGAATGAAATATAGCCCGTGGTCTTCCGCAGTACATCTGGTGATTCTGTGCAAAATTTGGCAATAGTGTGTATTTGCATTATGGGCAAACAAATCACACTCATCTTTACATATTAGATTCTGGATATTTCAAAGGGAATTGAAAGTCACAATTTTTACCATTCATCTTTGTGCTACTCCAAAATCTGATGTGTATCATTTTGCGTTTTCTTTTTTCTAACATGGCCACATTCAGAAAAGCACCTCTTGAAACAACCTGGCTGCATTTTGTTTGAAAAGCCTTTCATCTCATTGAAATAGAGCAGCTTCAGTCCTGTAGGAGTGACATATTTTCAAAAGAGAGCTGTTTTGCAGAGCTCCATTTTTGCACTGTACCGTTCCCTCTAGTTGCCCTAAAAAGATGGTTAGTTTAGTGAAGTAGCTGCATTTCTAAAGTTAAAATGTACACTTCACCTAAAGGTGAGCTTTGGTTGATCTAGATGAAGACAATCAACATGTCTACAAGTGAGGAGGGGCTTAGTTTTCTTTGAAAAAAGCTCAGAGGCATCCTTTCTGTCCAATCAAGCAGAGGCAGAGTGGGTCTGTCTGCAGGGTCCACTTAAATCTTCCAGAAACGCACTGTTACATGACTAACTGTTACAGTGGCCATTTAGTATAAGATTTAAAAATAAATAATATTTCTATAGAAAAGATTGTTCATTGATTAATTTTATTTCAGTGAAACATATTGTATGGTATAAAGTAACTAATGATGATATGCTGTGTGTAAATGGCACTATATTAATTAAAGAATAGTTAATTGCTGATAGTGGACTCAAAGCTAAGTAACTGCAGGGCAGCAGAAGATAAATACTGTACTTTGTAGTAGTGTGCAGCATGTGAAATGACTTACATGTGAACTTTGGATTTTTCAGCAAATGCATCCTCACTGTAGATTTCTTTCAAATTCACAAGTCATTTGATTACCTTTGGTTAATTAAATAAAAGCATAAAGATTAGCAACTTCTTGGCAAAAAAAAAAAAATTGTGTTTATGCCATTCATGAGATCAATGAATGTGCTTTGAAGCAGAGGTGGAGTGTTTTACAGTTTAATGAAAAACGGAACATAGCAAGGTATTGTTTTGCACCCAGTCCAGCTGACTACACATACTGTATAAAAGAATAATTATCAGTTTACTTCATATGGGCAGCAACATGAAGTTGATTTTTAAAAACTTATTTATTTTCATGCTAGTCAAAAGAGTATTAAAACGCACTAGAACCAAGCATTATCCAATACATGTTTTTTTATATTATTTATTAAAATGTATTAAAATCAAACAACATTCCATACAAGCAAGTCAAATTTTACAAAACATCAACCCCCACCCATGAGAAAGAAAACTAAGCCAACATAGTGAAACTTTAATAGTAGAAAAGATAAGTAAGTAAATAAATACAATAAAAATGGGAAGAGAATCTGCTTCCTCAATTTAAATGCTTATTCTAAAATATTATTGCCAGGTTTTATAAAAGTTTTGCACAGATCCGCTAAGTGAGTATTTAATTTTTTACAATTTCAAGTAGTATATAACATCAGTTACCCAATGACTGAAAAGAAGTGAGTTAGAATTCTTCCAGTTGAGCAAGATAAGTCTACGTGCCAATAGTGTAGTAAAGACAATTCCAGTTTGTTTGTTCTTCTCCACTTTAAGCCCATCTGGGAGCCCACCAAGCTCAGCCGTTAGTGGATTAGGAGGGATTGTGACACCAATGAGGTACGAAATCTGTACATTTTGGTTTAATTTTCCATTATATTTTGTTCAAGACAAGACAACAGATGAACTACATTCAGGACAAATCAAAGCAGGTTTTCTTCCCTTACACCTCACTTGTAAAACTGCTGTTCCAACATAGAAAGGAAGACATGCTGGTGGCTCAATTACTTTGTATCCTGGGAAAGGAAGATCTGCCGACACCTCAGAGAACATAAAAGGTTTTATTGTTTGGGAAATGGACAGTGAATTAATTCTTCATTTGACAGCCAGCCAATCAGAATATCTATCAATCACATCTTGCAAAACCCCTTGGTACAATTTTAGAATAAATATGCCTCATCTGAGAGTGAGTAGGGAAGTAAGAACGTAAGGAAGTAAGGAAGGAGGGAGGAAGAAGAACGGATGAAGACGTCACTGGTCATCAGAAAAGCATCATAAACATCGATTGCTAAATCAAACGCCGCCCTGGGACATTCATCCTTGTCATCTGTAACTTTTTCGTAAGCTTTTCCTAAAGAATATATATATCCAGACTTTCCTATCAGTACCTATTTTCTATTATTCTTTGTTCCAGTGGTATTATTATTATTATTGTAATAAATACCATGCTGCTTTTAACTTTCTATGCTTTGTCTTAATGTCTATAGAGTGGTTGAAATAATAAGTTAGATTTCTTTGAGCACCTAGTTCAGCCAGAAATTTGCCATTACCTCTGTGCTGCGAGATTTATTAAGGGAACAGTACTTAAAGAAGGTATTCTTGGCTGATAAATAGCCTATACTCAAGAGTGCTGAGTATTTGTATGTTTAAATGTACTCTTGTAGAACAAGAGCAATATTTAGGTCTGAGATATCATTAAAGCATTGTATGTTGTTCGTGCCGATAATAAGTAAGTCTCTTGAAGTGTTGAGTGACAGGCTGTGTTATTCCTAAAGCACTTGTGTGATTTAACGTGCCAGTGGTTAACCAGATGTGTGTGTGTGTGTCATTCATGGGGCACTGTTGTGGTTAGGGCTGTGTGTATGCGTATAGCTATGTATGTGTGTGTTCATCTTAAAGTGCAACAGTAGACCAACCCGATAACAAACTTGACGAGTACACTTACCCTTGAGGGAAAACAGGTAAAGGGTAAGTAGAGGGAAATACTATAATTCACCTAGTAATGTAATAATGTAAATTCAAAAAACAATTACTACAATTGTAAAAGGCATTCTAGGAGAGCAATATGAAGGAAATTTTGTAACAACCTTAATTAGCATATACTAACTAGATCATGTGGAGTATGGCCCAGACACAGACAGGTAGACATTGTTGGTTCAACCCACGCACGTTTATTATACATCCTACTATATACAAGGTGCAACACAACCCCAAAACTCCCCCAAAGTCCAGGCCTCATTGCCTCACTCTCTTCAGGGCTCAATACATTGCCTCACTCTCTTCAGGCCGCCTCCTTTCCTCTCCTCCCGAGCTCCGTCCTTCTCCTCTCCCGACTCCAGCCATCGAATGGAGGGAGGTGGCCCCTTTTATCCCCACCCAGACGTGCTTTAGGTGCCTCCCGATTAGCTTCCGCCGGCACTCCGCAGTGTGGCAGAAGTACCGGTTGCGCACGCGGAAGCATTATGGGTGGCCCTGGTCATCTTCCCCCAGCACCTCCAGGAGTGACGGAAGCGCTGAGGGCCACGGCTTCTCAGAGATTGGGGCACCCCCTGGCGGTGACCATGGGCCCCTATAGGGTTGAGCTTCCAAGCTCAGTTCCCGTGGTCCCCAAAGCCACCAGGGCTGTCACCCCCTCGTGGTCTGGAGGAGGCATATACCATCTTCTGGTCCTCCTGGACGTCCCGGCTGGGTACCACCTCCAGCCACTCGCCACACTTATTAGCGTTAATCAAAAGAGCCTTTAGTCTTAAACTAAATGCTGAAATCAGTTAGGGCAGCAGATTTATTATTAGGAAGATTGTGTGCAGAGTTTAGGTGTCCTACAGCTAAAGGCTGTGCCTCCCATACTAGTTTTACTTATCCTTCTGATCTTAAATGATTACTTCACCCATAAAATGTATATATTTTTATCTGTTACTTACCCTGTACCATTTCTAGCAATGGCCAGGAAAAAAAAAATTAATCTCATAATTTTATGGAGAACTGAGACAACAAAGCTCCTAACACAGTAAACTTCAATGGTTACCAATCTATACTAATAAAAGGCAAAGCCCTCACTGACTGACTGACTCATTGACTGACTCACTCACTGACTCATCACTAATTCTCCAACTTCCCGTGTAGGTAGAAGGCTGAAATTTGGCAGGCTCATTCCTTACAGCTTCCTTACAAAAGTTGTGCAGGTTTCATTTCGAAATTCTACGCATAATGGTCATAACTGGAAGCTATTTTTCTCCATTTACTGTAATGGAGTTGAGCTCGAAAGCCGTGGGGGCGGAGTTTTGTGTGACATCATCACGCCTCCCATGTAATCACGTGAACTGACTGACTGGCATTTAATCACACTTTGCAATACAAGCAAAGGGGAAGTCCTGTCATTGCATGATTTCATGGTACACCGATTACATTGATCAGCGCTTCCCGATTCATTTTACCCTCGCACCCCCTTGGTTTGAGAAGAGGTATGAAAAAATATGAGGTTAACACAGAAAAACAGAGCACCAAATGAAGCTTTATTAATAATCGATATATTTATATATAAAGTCAGCGTCGGAATATATAAAGTTAGCGCTGCAATATATAAAGTCAAAACTTCAATATATAAAGTCAGCGCTGGAATATCCATCCATTTCCCAACCCGTTGAATCCGACCACAGGGTCACGGGGGTCTGCTGGAGCCAATCCCAGCCAACACTGGGTGCAAGGCAGGAGCCAATCCTGGGCAGGGCACATGCATCATTTTCAAAACATTAACCGAACAGTGTTTTTTTAATTTAATTTTCTGAATACGTTTTTGTCAACTTAGTTCAGTTCAGAGTCGTTTCAATCAATAGATTTTGACTTTCACTTTATATATTCAGGAGTGAGTTTATATACTCCGATGTTGACTTTATATAATCAGGAATGACTTTATAAATTCCAACGCTGACTTTATATATTCAGGTTTTGACTTTATATATTCCAACGCTGACTTTATATATTTAAGTTTTGACTTTATATATTCCAGCGCTGACTTTATATATTCAACTTTTGACTTCATATATTCCAGCGCTGACTTTATATATTCAAGTTTTGACTTTATATATTCAGAAAAACGTTTTGACTTTATGTATACCAATGCTGACTTTATATATTCATGTTTAAACTTTATACTGTATATTCCGACAGTGACTTTATATATTCAAGTTTTGACTTTATATATTCTGACGCCAACTTTATATATTCACAAAATCAATGTATTTGCCTGTTTGGCACCCCATAGTATATGTGTGTGTGTATATATGTACACATGTTACGTTATTATTAAAATGTTTCCTTTTCTTTTTACTTCTCCACTGCCAAGCACGGGTATTTTGCTATATATATATATATATATATATATATATATATATATATATATATATATATATATATATAGATAGATAGATAGATATATAGATAGATAGATAGATAGATAGATAGATAGATATAGATATGAGAACAACACTCATATCAATGAAAAAACAATTATATTAACAATCATGTTACGTTATTTTTAAAATTTTTCCTTTTCTTTTCATAACTTCTTTAACACACTACTTCTCCGCTGCGAAGCGCGGGTATTCTGCTAGTGCTAAATAAATGGTAAACAATATCAAAATATTCTGGAAAAAAATCTCATTTTACTCATGTAACATAATCTATATTGCAGTACAACACAATATCCCAAACACATGGATCAGTGCAAAACTATTGTTGATGGAACCACAAATATGTGTGAACATACAAATATGTGTATGAACAGCTGGGACGTGCACTCCAATGAGAAAAACTGAACTAAAGACCTTCTTCCCCACTCCAATGGTTCTCAACCTGTGGGGCGGGTCCCCCTAGTGGGGTGCTAGGTAACAAAAAGGGGGGCAAGAAGATGTGAAAAAAAGAAAACAAGAATCAAAAATATGAAAAAAACATCTGTTGAAACCAAAACAAATTAACTTAAACTACATTCTGATACTATAACAATAAATACAGAGTTAGATAAATGTTGATAAAAGTTAAGTAGGTATAATAAAATATGCATCTACATTTCAAAAAAATGTTGGGGGGGGGCGATTAACACTGTTATGAAAACTCGGGTCGCAAATACTTAAAGGTTGAGAAACGCTGCCCCACTCATTCATTGGTCAGGAGTCCTGCCCAGTAATAGTTCATTCATTGGCTACCTTTCCACTCCATGTCATATCAACATTGCAAAATGTGGTCTGAAACAAAAAGACAAATGATTATTAAAAATGATTACAAAATTACAAACCAAGAGTGAGGAGCTACCTACAACCACATGCTCATTCAGGAAGTTGTCCCCCGAGGCAGAGCAGGCTCTGAGGGACTGCTTTGGAACTACGGACTGGGATATCCTGTAAGGATCATATAGTGAGAACATTGAGGAGGTTGTTGACTGCACTACTGACTACTTCAACTTCTGTATGGACATTGTAGTTCCAGTAATAACAGTACGCTGCTATGCTAACAACAAGCCATGGATTACAAGTGACATCAAGGGCCTTTTGAACCAGAAGAAAAGGGCTTTTAAAGGCGGTGATCAGCATGAGCTGAAGCGCGTGCGGAAGAAAATCCGAGTCCAGCTCAGGGTGGCGAAGGAGCAGTACAGGAGAAATCTGGAGCAGAAGTTGCAGAATAACAACATGAAGGAAGTGTGGGAAGGGATGAAGATCATCACTGGCTGCAGCTCGAATCAAGGTGCCACCATCGAGAGAGACGTGTAAAAAGCAAACCAAATAAACAACTTCGTTAACAGGTTTGACCACCCTAACCCACTCTCACCTCGAAGTACTGTACCCTCCACCCATCCTTCTGCTGACATCAGCATAGGAAAGAGTTTCCCCCCACTCACAATTACAGCAGCCCAGGTAAGCAGAGAGCTGAGGAGACTTCATGCCAGCAAAGCAGCGGGTCCAGATGCAGTATCACCACGACTTGTGAAGGCCTGTGTGCTGGAGCTGGGGAGTCCTCTACAGCACAACCTGAGCCTGGAACAGGGGAGAGTCCCGAGGCTTTGGAAAACATCTTGTATCACCCCAGTCCCAAAGGTATCACGCCCTAGTGAGCTGAATGACTTCCGGCCTGTCGCTCTGACGTCACATGTGATGAAGACCATGGAGCAGCTGCTGCTTCACCACCTGAGGCCACAGGTCCACCACGCCCTCAACCCTCTGCAGTTTGCATACCAGGAGAAGGTGGGAGCGGAGGATGCCATCATCTATATGCTACACCGATCCCTCTCCCACTTGGACAGAGGCAGTGATGCTGTAAGAATTATGTTTCTGGACTTCTCTAGCGCCTTCAACACCATCCAACCTCTGCTCCTTAGGAACAAGCTGACAGAGATGGGAGTAGATTCATACCTGGTGGCATGGATAGTGGACTATCTAACAGACAGACCTCAGTAAGTGCGTCTTGGGAACTGAAGGTCTGACATTGTGGTCAGCAATACAGGACCGCCGCAGGGGACTGTACTTTTTCCGGTCCTGTTCAGCCTATATACATCAGACTTCCAATACAACTCGGAGTCCTGCCACGTGCAAAAGTTCGCTGATGACACTGCTATTGTGGGCTGCATCAGAAGTGGGCAGGAGGAGGAGTATAAGAAGCTAATCAAGGACTTTGTTAAATGGCGCGACTCAAACCATTTACACCTGAACACCAGCAAAACCAAGGAACTGGTGGTGGATTTTAGGAGGCCCAGGCCCCTCATGGACCCTATGATCATCAGATGAGACTGTGTGCAGAGGGTACAGACCTATAAATATCTGGGAGTGCAGCTGGATGATAAATTGGACTGGACTGCCAATACTGATGCTCTGTGTAAGAAAGGTCAGAGCCGACTATACTTCCTTAGAAGGCTGGCGTCCTTCAACATCTGCAATAAGATGCTGCAGATGCTCTATCAGACGGTTGTGGCGAGTGCCCTCATCTACGTGGTGGTGTGCTGGGGAGGCAGCATAAAGAAGAAGGACGCCTCACACCTGGACAAACTGCTGAGGAAGGCAGGCTCTACTGTCGGCATGAAGCTGGACAGTTTGACATCCGTGGCAGAGCAGTGGGTGCTGAGCAGGCTCCTCTCAATCATGGAGAATCCACTGCATCCACTGAACAGGATCATCTCCAGACAGAGGAGCAGCTTCAGCGACAGACTGCCTTCAGTGTCCTGCTTCACTGACAGACTGAGGAAATCGTTCCTCCCCCACACTATGTGACTCTTCAATTCCACCCTGGGGGGGTAAACATTAACATTATTCAAAGTTATTGTCTGTTTTTACGTGCATTTTTATTACACTTTAATTTAATATTGTTTTTTGTATCAGTAAGCTGCTGCTGGATTGTGTGAATTTCCCCTTGGGATTAATAAAGTATCTATCTATCTATCTATCTATCTATCTATCTATAAAAGGGAGTGGAAAGTATGCATCTTATTTTATCTTATCTTATTTTATCTTACCCATGGTACTTTGACAAGCAGAAGGTCTAACCAACACAAACTTCAAATGAAAAAATAGAAATGTGATGTTGTGGATTAACAACCAACAAATAAGGGCAAAAACAGGTCTTCAATTCAAAAGTTCAATCCTGTTTGAAGGATTTCCCTGGAAATAGTTTATTGAATAACATTTTTACAAAAGTACATGTGTCTGAGACATTTTGAGCATAGAATTGAATATCTGACATACAGATTTTTAATATGAGTAAACAGTTCTTTTTTGAACATTTGCTACTTGTTCAGTGTTGAAGCCTATTATGTCAGGAACTTTGTTTGCCCTTTTCTACACAAAATCATTAGATTCAAATTTAGTTTCAGCTAGAAGCATCACTGGAGAAGTAACACATAAAACATATATTTAGTTTTTGGAAGGAGTATACCTTCAAGTTGGCCTGCTTCTTGAGACTATAATGTATTCCATGGAGGATAGACACAAATAAATTCTGTTAGGGAAGAAATAATAAAACAATTTATGACTTTATATGTGAATGAAATTTAATTAGATATCACCACTGGTTTAGCAAGTACTTTAATTTAAGTCATGTGTGAAATGCATTGTAAGTATCTGTCCATCCATTATTAACCCTGATTAATCTAAATCAGGGTGCAGTTTAACCTACAAGGTAGGGTCCAACTTATTGTAACTTTATGACTCCTTATTGAAGGGGGGAATACCATGTAGAGTATAGTTTTATATATACAGTGCATCCATAAAGTATTCACAGCGCATCACTTTTTCCACATTTTGTTATGTTACAGCCTTATTCCAAAATGAATTAATTTTTTTCCTCAGAATTCTACACACAACACCCCATAATGACAACGTGAAAAAGGTTTACTTGAGATTTTTGCAAATTTATTAAAAATAAAAAAATTGAGAAAGCACATGTACATAAGTATTCACAGCCTTTGCCATGAAGCTCAAAATTGAGCTCAGGTGCATCCTGTTTCCCCTGATCATCCTTGAGATGTTTCTGCAGCTTCATTGGAGTCCACCTGTGGTAAATTCAGTTGATTAGACATGATTTGGAAAGGCACACACCTGTCTATATAAGGTCCCACAGTTGACAGTTCATGTCAGAGCACAAACCAAGCATGAAGTCAAAGGAATTGTCTGTAGACCTCCGAGACAGGATTGTCTCGATGCACAAATCTGGGGAGGGTTACAGAAAAATTTCTGCTGCTTTGAAGGTCCCAATGAGCACAGTGGCCTCCATCATCTGTAAGTGGAAGAAGTTTGAAACCATCAGGACTCTTCCTAGTGCTGGCTGGCCATCTAAACTGAGCGCCCTGCCTTTGGTTTGTTTCCTGCCTTGCGCCCTGTGTTGGCTGGGATTGGCTCCAGCAGACCCCCATGACCCTGTAGTTAGGATATTACGGGTTGGATAATGGGTGGATATATAAATTATAAAATGTGCTTAAGTTCAAGTTGTAAGATCTTGGCTGACATTTTACAATTACTGTAACTACTGTAGGAAATAAATACATAATTTATTGCACACTTACTTTATCTTTCACAGTGTATCATGCATCAGCTGGCTCAGAGCTCTGTACATATTTAAAAATGTATCTGTACAGTTTATTTAGATTCTCCACTATTGAGCACAGGAATGGCCACAGTTCAGGATCAAGGAAAGAGCACTTGCAATTATAATTACTAAAATAACATCACTGCATTAGATTAAGCAGGTTAAAAGAATAGTCCTCCCTAAAAAGGTATTTTTCTAATACACAGTGCCCGCCTGACTTAGCATTTAATCAGATGCCTTCTCCAAATCAACACAATAGTTCTATTAAATTAGCCAAAAATGTAGGTATAAGCATTGATATTAAAAATATCCAAATGCAAGTTGCTTGTGCGTTTGTACTGGATGTTGGTTTTTTTTATTAATATTTTTGCTATTTTGCTCGTGGTGCATTTATAATGTATTAAGTGCTTATGATTGTGTTCCTTAAAAGACGGATGTGAAAACTACTGCTAAGGCTATTTTTTCAATCGATTATCTGTGATTATGTAGAATTTGTTTTAATTTGTAAAAATGCAAACATTGTATTCAAATAGTTAAAAGTTAGTTCCTTGCATAAAACTCTCTTTCATAAAAATGGTACAAGTCATGTCATTCTCTAACCTGCTTAAACCAGATGTGGACTGCAGAGTATGCTGGAGCCAATCCCAACCAGCATAGGGCACAAGGCAGGAACAAACCCTGGACAGGGCACCAGTCCATCTCAGGGCCAATATACACACAAACACACACACATACACACAGCAGGGGCAATATAGCATCCCCAGTTCAACTAAACTGCATGTCTTTGAACAGTGGGAGGAAACACCCAGAGGACATGCAAACACCTAACAGGGAGAACCCAGGAGGTGAACTGGGTCTCTTTACTGTGAGGAAGCAGCAATGTCACTGCATCACAGTACCATCTAATGGTACAAGTATGGTCTAAAATTACATTTGCCAAAAAGTATCTAGCAACAGATCTTGGTGCTGACTTCTGGCTCTAGGTTAAAACTTTCAAGTCTGGATATAAACCATTGTTAAGTGTTAGAAAATGCTACCTACAGCTTATTTTTGATTGTATCTGTTAGATTATAGCTAAGACCACAAGATGAATGAAGTGTTACACATTTAATGTGTCGTTTTTCTTTACAATATGGTATTACATAACAGTCATTGCTATCATAAAATAAAATACCCTGAAAAAAAAAGTTGGGAATGTTGCAGATGACCCAGGTAGGGCTTTTGACATTGAGAGTGCTGCACGATTACTTCATTTTTGCAGTACTTTCAAGACAATGGGGAAAAATTAATAAATGAATAAATACATATTTTAATTATTTATTTAACTAGATGTAAAGGTGATATTATCCCATATTTCTCAGGTTTTAGTCCTTGACCCATTGCATTTATATCCTCTGTTTCTCAAATTGGGAGCAATCTGTTGGAATGACAAAGGCATAAAAAACAGATGAACATACAAATACACAGACACAGAGATGCTTATCCTATTATTAAGGTGGGTGTTTAGATGCATCATTCGCTGTATCTATTATTAATTTGACTATTTTCTACTGACTAAAACAACTTGCTAAAAAACATGGACATTTTCATATACAGTAATTGGACAGGATTTGCATGATTTAGGTTTATTAAATTTTGACCTATCAAAATATCACTTGATACTACCCTTCTTTTTCTTTTTACCATTTCAGATTTCAGAATGCACAAGGGTTCACTGAACTGCCATGGATCGAGTCACTACCATTTATGTTACTGCCAGAAGACTGTGGTTCCTAAAGATCAGTTCCTCTGGCACTTGCCCAATTGTAGCGAAGGAACGGCAGTGCCACCTCTGCCATCCTCAACCTATTTCTCTCATTTGATTCTTCTTCTGCCCTCCATGCCAGCATTGGTCACTTTCCAGCCTCTGGCCCCTGTGTTTACAATTTACATATCTGTTTATTCTTGTTTCTTCATGTCTTTAACAGTCTATATGATATGTGTGGGTACTAATGTGGGCACAAGCTGGTTTAAATTAGTACACAACTTTGTTCCCCTTCACCAGCTCCAAAATGCACACTGTTATAGTAGTTAATCACTTGCACTCCATATCATCTTGGTACATCTGGATAATTTAAAAACTGCTTGTTCAAAATCTCTGTAATACCAGCAAAGCTGCTCACCATACTCCTTCATTTAGGACTGTGTGCAACCCTTTGCAACTTCCTAACCAACAGAACTCAGTTTGCAGATTGAAAGCAACATATCCTCGATTGTGGCCGTCAACAAGAGCACTCCACAGGTTTGTGTGCCGAGTCCTCAGTATGCCTGTGTGTCCAGACACAGCCCAGATTCCATTATTGAATTTTCTAATGGTACCACAATCATAGTCCTGGTCACCTAATGATGAGGGCTGTCAAAGAAGAGTTCTACATGCTGACTGAATTGTGCCAAGTAACAACCTAACTTTTAATGTGAATGAAACCAAGGACTTGGTCATGGGCTTCAGAATGCAGATCACACTTCTATCTGTATTGGAAGGGATGCGGTGGAGAGGGAGAACAGCTTTAAATTTCTTGTAGTAACCATTACTGATTATTCAAAGTAGGAAAAGCACATTTTGACAATTGTCAAGTTCACCAATGCCTCTAAATCCTCAGATAGTTAACAGGTGCATATTGGAGTTCACTTTCACATCTTCACTGCCTGAATAACATCATGGTAGGACACACTATATGTAGAGGGTGGTGTAGGCCATCCAGAATATTACCGTACTCAGCTGCTTTCTGTTCAGGACATTTATAACACACGTTGGCAAGATTATTACACTCTCAGCAGTCCTGTACAATTGCTTTTCTTACTCCTCCCTTCTGGCAAATTGTAAAGGCACAATGGCTCTCACACTAGTAGATTCTGAGAAAGCGTTTCAGTTGTGTAGTTACTGAGCAGCTAGGTATAACAAATACTGTTTAATATATATATATATATATATATATATATATATATATATATATATATATATATATATATATATATATATATGTGTGTGTGTGTGTGTGTATGTATGTATGTAAACCCTTGCAAATTCATATTTATCTATACTACATATACCCTGCACTTAATTATTACCACTGCTCGGAAAAGACATGCAAATAACAAATTCTTCGTACCGTGTAGTTTCGTTAAATTTAATTATTTCAAAATAGCCTTATTTTTAAAGAGGCTCGAACGAGGTTCAAGTGAAGACTGTCATTTCCCGTTTGTCCAGCAGTCTCATACTCACTCAGGCACATTCTCCAAAGAGAAACTGAAAGGCAGGACTATCGACATCAGGAGTGGGGAGCTGCAGTGCGAGTTTAGTCGAGGTTGCGAGTCCCACAAGAAACAAGTGAGTGCCGATGTCCGTTTAAAGTCCGTGAAATATTTATTCTGTCATAAAAAACACTGCATTTACTTCAGCAAAGTGCACATTGGTGTGTGATAGAGAACGCGGATACAGGCTATGGCCAGATTGTCCTACAGAGTCACGCTGCAGACCGATGAAAGGGCAGCTTAACGAAGCTGTTTACTTTCACTTTCACGTTCATATTTGTAAAAAAATCTGTAAACAACTTAACGATTTTGCTTGACCTATTTGCCTAAAACGATGACCGAAGAGTGCATTGTGGACAATTACTGACTTTTATTCTAAAACTGCTCCTACGCTGAGCGTGTTGTCGCCTGGCAGTCCCCTCAAATACAGAGCACACGCGCAGGTTCACGGACGCCTTTTCAGGCCCGGCTAATTTAGAGCCTCCAATAACTTTCAACTTCGGGATGCAGGGAGACATCGAAATACCAGGAAAATTCAATATCAACCGGGAGATTTTTCACATACTGCACACATAGCGTTTGGATCACGATTTGAAGTTTTAGTTTTAAACCCAAGAACTGTGAGTCGTACCTCTATACGTCATCGGAATCTTGGTGCCCTCAACAGACATCCTATAATCGCACAAGTAACACTATGTATCAAGTGTATGTCTTTGAGATAATTTTTAGCCGCTAATGGCCAAGAACTTATTTTTTTTGTCTAAAGATGCCATTTACACTTTACTTGTGCAAGTGTAAATCAATAGTCATTTATTAAACAAAATAAAGTAAGGGTAATGTGCTTGAGTAAGAGTAAGGTATACTTTCAGTGTAATGTGTTTACAGCATTATATAATAATCATATTTTCATTTGATCTTACATATAGTATTATTCAGAGGGTGGGTTTAATTTATCACAGCATACAATACATTACAATTTATTTTTGTATAGCCCAAAATCACACACGAAGTGCCGCAATGGGCTTATTCCAGCATTATAACTGGAATGTTACTTGCTTGCTAAGCTGCTATGCCAGCTGTTTTCCACAACACTGAATCAATTGAATGGGTAAAATTAGACAGACAGTATTTACAGAGGAGATATTAATGAACATGTCGCTGGAGAGCACCAGCTTTGTTGCATGTAGATCACCACATTTATGGGAGTAATTATGTTTACTCCGTAGACTTGACAGTAATGAATCCATACAACCTGTCAATGCAAAAAGATAAAAAGAGAATCATCATCTGACATGGCATTCAAAAATAAAGTGTAGACGCAGAAAATTACCCATTTATAATAAATGCCATTCAGCTATAACAAGGACTGATCTATCAATTTTTATTTTACAAAGTGCCCTTCACAGAGCACAAAGTTGTTACATGGAAACATGAGTGTAATTCAAAGAAATCAGGTTAAAGCTGAGATACTCATTACAAAGGTTTAAATTTTTATAAGCAACAATGGAGTGGGAGCAGTCATTGAATGAAATGTCAGTATAGTAGAATTGAGATCAGTCCAGTCCTGGTGGGCCGCAGTGGCTTTAAGTTTTCATTTTAACCCTTTTCTTAATTGGTGACCAGTTTTTGCTGCTAATTAACTCCTTTTCCTTTCATTTTATTTGACTTGTTCTTTAAGATTTGTTCCCTTTAAATTCCTTCATCGTTTCTCTGAATTGCTTTATTTCTTTCCTTAAATGGCATCCAAATACAGTAGAAATGAAATGTGACGCGAGGCGACAAATTAAGTCAAGAAATTAAGTCAAGGCCTCCAAACTCTTGTTGTTAATGAAACCTGTTCTTTTTTTTGGATTTCATTGATTTTAATAACAAATAACATTCTATACAAATAAGTCAAGTTTTACAAGACTTGGTTCAACATAAATCAACCCCCAACAATGAGAAAGAGAGCTAGACCAGCAGAGTAAAACTTTAATCTAGTAAAAATAAGTAAATAGATAAATTAATAAATAATTAAAAATAAATAGAGTAAAAGGAAAAAAGGAGGGGAGAGAATCTGCTTCCTCAATTAAAATGCTTTTTTTTTAAAATGTTATTGATTAGAGGTTTTGAAAAAAGTTTTGTACAGATTCTTTAAATGAGAATTTGATTTTTTCCAATATCATACCCGTTCTTTAATTCCATGGCTTGTTGCTGCTCTCATTGTGCAATAGCATGCAGTTCTGAAATTGTTGATTTTCTCTTTTCTAAGAGCACTGTTCAGATGTTGTGGGAACCTGAGCAGATCAACATTACTGAGACCTTCTCCTGTCTTTATTTTCAGACATTGTTTGATGGTCACAGTTTGCTGTTCATGTTTTAGTTCATTTTGTGTCTCATTATTGCTTAGCTGCTAATTACGGAACAAGAAACAATTAAGAGGTCTGAGTCTTCAAAGCAAGTCAAGTAAAATTAATTAAAAAGATGTTAATTAGCAGCAAAAACAGGTCACTAATTAAGGAAAGGCTTAGAATGAAAACCTGTAGCACCCGTAGTCTTCAAGGACCGGAGTTGGAGACCCCTGGTATAAAAGACCAAACAATGAAAGGGATAACATGTTTTTATGTGGTTTTTGTGTAAAAGACCTGGGGCATGTTCTGCAATGCTCTCTTATGAAAATGAGATTTAGCTGAGCAAGCCTAACTTGTCGGTTCCATCAGCCAATTGTTTCTCGTTAACTCAACATAGGCTCTGGCAATCGACAGTAATATGCACTCGTGAGATTTGTCTATCAAAGTTCAAAAGCACAGAGGTGAGTGAAATATCTGCAGGTTGAGTACTTGTGACTTTAAATGTGAAGCCAATGGGATGCATGGTGTATTGTAGGGAAGGTTAAAGTTTTAATTCTCATAAAATAGAAGAACATCTAATGGGGACGGTGACTGTCTTATCAGCAGTTGATCAAAAATAATACGTGATCTAAGAAAGCGAGAGTGGCTGTGTGTCAGTCTACTGTATAGCAGACTGATGACTAAGTATCCTATGGTTCTGAATTTGTGCAGTGCACAATTAAATATTGATAGCATTATTCAGATTAAAAAAAATCTGATTGCCCAGTTTGATTGTGTATGTCATACCAAACAATTAAGTGTTCAGTAGCAATTTAAAGAGCATTTAACAGTAACTGAAAGTTATATACAGTACAAGAACATGCTTCAGAATTGGTATAATATATAGTGCATTTATATGAATATACGCATTTAGCAACAAAAAGAAGGCAACAATTTCTGTCACTGGTGTGATGCCCAAGTGCCCTTCCTGCTGAAGGAGTTTGCCCTTATCAGAATGACTGATTCCACAGTAAGACTGTCCATACATGTCAGGGTTATTTATAAGAACTTAGCTCCACTTCGATGCTATTTATGATTTGTAGTTTACATACTCAGCCTCTAATGGGCTTGGTGGAGCCAATATTCGCACATGAGTACTCGCTATTGCAACCCTTGATGTTTGGTGAGGCCTGAAGTTCAGTATCTATTGTACTGTCACTCATACAACTTTGGATAAATTAACTTTAGATACACTAACTTACCACTAGTCAGGCATTTGTTGTGGTGAGATTTTATCACAATGTATGCCTTTGGCAAAGTGCATATATAAATGTAAATGCCTGTAAGTGTCTTCGTTATTCTATAAAATCTGTTATCTGAGCTCCCTCTTTCAATGAATTTCTAAGGAATAGGCACGCCATGCACAGTCCTACAGGGTTGTTGAAAGCAATCTTACGTTTAGTGCTTAATATCTTTTTTTAGTATGTGTATGAAAATCATTAGGACAAGTACTAGACAATGCTTGACAATTTTTATAATGAAAGTTTCAGTTTCATTGGCAGATCTTTAAATATAAAATATTTTGTATTTTTAATAACAAACTAGTGAAAAACAAAACAAATATGAACTATTATGAAAATAATAAGGAGTTTGAATCCGATTAATTATTGAGATGTGTAATTGAATATATTTAATATGTTACTCTTAATTTTTATACAATAAACATGTCATGACTTACCTCAAAAATAACAATGGGCTTTCTTTCTAATAATTATTTGAGCTGGGGGTTTAAAAACTCTGTATTATGAGCTCCTCCCTCATTGAGATTTTAAGGAAAGGAGCACACCATAGTTTATCTTAAAATGACTCGAGGTGCGGCAATTTTTTGGAATGTTTCATTACTGTCAACATCTCTGTGCTACTTCAGTGTTAGAGGTTTGCTGATTTAGAATTGATACTATTTATAACTGAAGATTTTTAACTTTATAAAACGCTCCTTCTTGAACTATTCTTATGAACTTGTCCTTTTTTACCTATTGCTGACAAAAAAAAGAGAGGGGACACATTGAGTAATAATTTAAATATGATACATTTCTTGTCATTTTCAATAGACAGTATATTTTTAATACTTTATCATTTTGTAACAAAAATAAGATTAAATTAAATGATAGTGTAACTAAGATTGCAACAACATTCAATATGCTAGAAAAATCGTGTCAATGAAAAAAATAACGATGAAGTATGCCATAATTTAAATGTTGTATATTATTAGGTCTTGGCATTTTCAATGAATATGCTATAATGTTATGTTTTGTAATTAACATGTTGTATAAAATTAATTTAAAAGAGAATTCAACAACATTATACATTGTATATGCTAAAACATAAGCAGAAAACCTATAACATCTCTCAATGGTTTTGTTTCTACTCGAACAGAACGTATCATGAACTGTCAATACACAACACTCCACTGAGCTTCATCTTTAGTCTGGTATAGAACAGTCTGAGAGATGACACTTAGTTGCCTCAGTCACCAAGCAAAACTTGCCCTAATCCTCAAACAAAAACTGATTGAACTAAGCCCAGCTCCTCTATTTAAGAAAGGCCTACTCACTAAGCACATTTTCTGATATACCCCAGTGGAGACTCATTTATTTTAAATAAATGCACAGAGTGGGGCTAATTTCAAATACACAATTATTTTGTAAAACTTACTACAAATGATTTCTGTAATGTTCGTACTCATAAATAAATGTGTGGTTGTAAACACCATTGAGTCATGACAAGGAGCAGTACTGTCAATGTCTCTGTTCACCTTGTACAACTCAAACTATAAATATAACACTAAGTTATGTTACCTGCAGAAATTTTCAAATGATTCTTCATTGATGGAGTGTATTGTCAAAAAGGATGAGATAGAATGAAGTCGTCAAGTGGAGAACTTCAAGACGTTTCTTGGTGCACGGATAATTATCTTAAACGCAACATTAGTAAAACTAAGTAACTGGTTATTGCCTTTAGATGCACCAAAGAACCTCTAAGTTCAATCAGTACCCATGGTGAGGATATGGAGGTAGTACATGGTGTCAACGGCACCCGGGCACAGACAGGCAGACATCTTGTTTTGCACAACCACCACACGTTTATTTACAGTATTTACAATCTTCTGGTCACAAAGACCCCAGTCCAATGGTCACACAGACCCACATAAGTGCACACACCCCAAACAGTCCTAATCCTGGCCACAATGCCTTGTCTTTGGGCCGCCTCCACTCTCCTCTTGCTTCGTCCTCCTTCCACCCGACTCTAACCTCGAATGAAGGGAGACGGCCCGTTTTATAGAGGACCCGGATGAGCCCCAGGTGTTCCCGGCATTCCTCCTCTAGCCACGCCCCAGCGCATGGAAGTGCCGGCTGTTCTCCCGGCAGCTCTCCAGGTATCCTCCAAAGTCTTCCCCCCAGCACTTCCTGGTGTGGCGGGAGTGCTGGGGAAACAAGTCCCCAAGGCATTGGGGCGCCTCCTGGCGGTGACCACGGGCCCCTACAGGGAAGGGCTTCCATGCCCTAGACCCGTGGCCCCCAAAGCAACCCGGAAGGCAAACCTCACGTGATCCAGGCAGGGCTCTGACCCTCTTCTGGTCCCTCCTGGCGTCCCGGCCGGGTCATGGCCCCTGGCATCCCTGACAATGGCTACAAGTACCCAAAGGTCTAAACTAGGGGTTCTCAAACTCAGTCCTGGGGGCCCACTATGGCTGCAGATTTTTGTTCCAACCAGCCTCTATTTTTAATTGGACTCCTGTGCTAATTAAGTGAACTGTTGTTTCCCAGATTCCCTGTTTTGGGAAAAATATACAAATTAGAAAACTAAGTTTGGTTTAAAAAAAAAAAAAGTAGTAAAATGTACTAAGCAGTTATATGTATTTTTTTTCTTTTTAACAGTTTTTTCATCTTGATTGTCATTCTACTTTTCTAGGTGTTCTAATTGTTTAATCAATCTGTTATTTACTACTTTGTGGGGCTGACGCTAAAGTAGTTGCAGCCTTTCACGATTGAGTGTTGTTTGCTTGGGTTTCTGCTCTGCTTGTTTTTAATTGTCATTATTAAGATTCAATGAAGGGAGCAAAATGCACAGAGAAAGGGCAAAATATAATAAAAAGAGAGTTAAGCATTTAAATCCATAGCAAAAACAGAAATATTTATAAGAAATGTGTCTTATAGATGTAAAAATCATGATGCTGCGCTTTTCTGAATGTAGAATAAAAGATCAATAAAACCAGCTAATTAAATGAGATCACTGATTAGGAATCTGGTTGAAACAAAAACCTGCAGCCACAGTGGGCCCCCAGGACCGAGATTGAAAAACCCTGGTCTAAATGCATAGGCTTTTTTTTTTTATTTTTGTTGTGTGTTGTGACAGCCTTGACATGTTTTATAATTCTGTGATGGCCAGTGTGATTTTCTATGCTGTGATGTTCTGGTTGGTGTAACCACAAGTGGGTGCCACTGAGCCCAAAACCCCAGAAACAGTGTCACCCTGCACATCTCTGGGTTCAAATTTAGAGTATTTATTAATGATCTGCAAAATTATTCTTTTTAGTGATTCAATTCATTTTGTTCAGTTCAAATGATTCAAATCTTTGAATCACTGATTTGTTCACTTCAAAAACAACAAGGAGCTATATTGATGTCATATAGAAGTAAATCTTTAATAAAATTATTAAAATTAAGTTTTTGCTTGTTTTTTATGCACAATAGAGAAGCCTCTGGTTGCATTTTAATCTGGTTATTGTAGCCTGCAGGCACTGCATATGCTAGGTTATTTTGCGCCAAGCTTACAGTATTAGTGCGCCCCTTGTTTTACAAATAAGTTGCTTTTTTTAAAGTTGAAATTCTAGAAAAAGGAAACAGTAATTTAAATTGATATATTTATTCACATTTATTGCACAAAAAATTACACATAGATTACATAATCAAAATTACATTTTACTTACCTTCTGCTTCGCAAACTTTTCCACTAAATCCTTCAAATCCAGTGTGGAAGCTATTTCATACTCAATTGAAATTGTTGCCAAGTCTATAATTCAGTTTTGCAACATTGTTGAGCACAAGTAAGTTCTGATAAGTTTCAACTTTGAAAAACTATGTTCACGACTTGCCCCTGAACCTGGAAGTGTTAGCATTATTCTTAGGGCGATGAAAACATTAGGTACATAGTTGAACGGGCAGGACAAGACATCTGTGCAGTCTGATTGCACTGAAAAGATAGAAGACAGAGACACAAGGCCCTTAAAATGTTTTGTGCATGTGGTGAGAGTTAGCTGTCTCAATTAATTGTATTTTATTTTCTTATTTTGTAATTACAACTTTTTAAATACTTACAAATACAGAACCACTTCAGAGAGCAAACAACAGTTGTCATCAACAAATGGCACTCAAGGCCAGCCACCAATTTGGTTGGTAAGCCATGCAGCTGGGTTTTTCCTCCACTTATGATCTGTGCCCGAAGTGAATGCCTAATTCACCTTAATGGTGGTGCCGGCCCTGCCTTACAAGCCTATAGCCTAATCAAATAAGCAAACATTTTTTATAGCCTAGATGTTGAAAAATACACAACATTTGAGTGCTTACATCTTTTATGACTAAATAAAATTGATTTCCGTTTTGGATTAATCTGATGCAACTTCTTTCTTTTATATCCTGTCCTTTCTGATGCAATCTCCATATACATTATCACTGAACTGAACTGAGAGTCAGTGTACTGTGAGTCTCTTGTCGCAGTTTGTGCCTCCATTCAGCACACAAATTGATTCTTTCAGTGAACTAATTCAGTGTACAGTACTGCGAGTCTCTTGTCTGCAGTTCCTGAACAAAGTTGCAATGGTTCTCCAGATCAGTAGAGGGCATACTGGTTTATTTAGTCAGTCAATGTGTATGTACTGCGACGGTCCTATTCACTCAGTCAGAGTGAACCGATCAGTGGGAGGTGCTTGTTGTCATCTACCAAGTCAATAATTGGCTAGTTGTTGTCATGATTGTTTTACTGAAACAGTTTACTGATAGGCTGTTTCTCAAAGGTGGCAGACATTTAAGTGAAGTTAAGATAGCTCCAGACTGTTGCAGAATGCAGTATAAAATGTAGCACACACTATGCATGCCTCAAAAGGGTTCATTCTTTAAAGTCATTGTACCAGTACGTTCGTTCAGAGACCAACAGAAGTACAAAAAAACTAGTTTGTTCATTCATTGCATATCACTAATATTTATTTGTTACCAGCATGTTTCCAATAATCACCAGACATAATCAATACAAGAATACAATAAGCAATCGATTTTTTCCCTCCTTCCATTCCTCTAAGTGAGTGTCGCCTGCTAACTCACAGTGGTGAGTCTGCAGTCTTTTTTTGAACTAGACCCAGGGACTGCTTCCTGAGTCACCCATAGGTTGTCCAAAACTCTCCTGAGTCGTGTGGAAACCAAGGCAGTCCTCCCCCAGCAACGTCCTCTGGCAGCACCTAAGGACCCTGATGGGGCTGCGTTTCTGGACTCCAATTCGTTTGCCACCATGTGGATTTCCTAATTGGGTTCACACCTGAGGAGCACTGCCACATGTCGTGTCAGGAAATGAACTGCTCTTGGCACCTATGTTCGACCCAGTTCATCTATTATGGCTTCATGACCCAGCAAGAAATCCTCCCCCATCCCGGCCAGGATGCCTGGCACTTGAAGAGAGGCCCACAAAATCATCAACCTGATAAAGAAAGCAGGCTCAGTTATTGCATGCAGTCTTGAACCACTAGATGTAGTAGCAGGTAAGAGAATGGAGAAGAAACTGAAAAACATTTTAAATAGTGCTTCCCACTCTATGTATGACACACTCTAACCTGAGGAGTGAGCATCAGAAAGCACTCCTTAGGCTCCTTATAATGACTCAAAGTGACTAATTTCTTTCTCCCAATCCAAGCCAGGTGTATAATTTCAAGAATGTTGTGTATGTTGTGGTACTGAAGGCATAGCAGAGGGTTGTTTTTGTAATAACTTTGAGCTTCTTTAATGCCTAAATTTTCCCTTGTATAAATAGATTTAAAAAATAATACACATAAATACGATTTATTTTCCTAAAACATTCCCACTCATGACCTGTTAACAAGTCATCTTAAAATTATGTATATGTGAATAAGCATATCTCCACAATGAGAATGGCCTCCATTATACATAGATAATAGGATATAATCCATTAAAAAAGACAGAAAAATTTTCAGTGAATGCTAAGATTGAAGCCGGAAGAAATTTATAATTTCTAATAATAGTCAGATTCTGATTCTGAGGCCACAACAAATATAATATTTGGTACTCTGAGAACTGCAATTACTGGAAAAGTCAAAATATATCACATAGCAGACTGTGATAGTGGTGGTCAATGATGGAGGTGATCAAAATCAGGCAAAATTCATGTGACAGCAGCCTGAGATACTCCTGACCTGTCTGCAAGTTCTCCAAAAAGTCTAAGAGTCAAGGAACTCCAAGACAGAAATAAGAAACCTTCACTGCAATAACATAAAGGCACAATGTAGAGCTCATCAGGCTGGAACATACAGTAGCTGCTGGAAAGGGGAATAAAGTTAAAAAAAAAGTGAAAATAGAGTGAAAAAGTCTAGTCGATTTCTTAAATATGCACTCTATTTGCAATAGCCATTGGTGAATTTCTCGAGTAGAGCTATGACTTCTAACTCTTCAAAATTTCTGCCCATATATTGTGTATATTGAAAGCTCAGGAATAAAAACTACTTTATGATACGTGATTCATTTTCTCCCTTTGTGGATCTCCATCTGCAAATATGCAAACCATATCACCTTCTCTTCCATTGTGTATACTGTATATAATACAAATACAGGAAAACACAAAAATAACATAAAAAGGTTGGTACCATGGTTTGGGCTTGAAAAGCGTAGAAAAAACAAAAAACTACTTTGTTTCAATGCTTTTTCTATGAGGTTGGAAGAGGAAAACAAGTAAAAGACTATTGTACTCATATCTGTCCTTCATGCAACTTTCAAAACTTGTCCCCCAAAAGATGCAAACTACAGCCATGCACATGACAATGTGCTTATCACATATATACAGTGTATGAAGACACTACCCTAATTAATATTTAATGATGCTGTACCTGTTTGGTGACTGTCATATTTAATGAAGTAATGTTTCAAATAATGAAACACACATGGCGTGTCTTATAATCCACAACAAAATCAGCACAACACATTTTAGCATTGCATACTGTATGGCTTAATTTGAATTAAGTTAAATACAGGTGCTGGTCATAAAATTAGAATATCATGACAAAGTTAATTTATTTCAGTGATTCCATTCAAAAAGTGAAACTTGTATATTAGATTCATTCATTACACACAGACTGATGTATTTCAAATGTTTATTTCTTTTAATTTTGATGATTATAACTGACAACTAATGAAAGTTCCAAATGCAGTATCTCGGAATCAATATCTTGAATGGAATTACTGAAATAAATCAACTGTAGTTGTTGAGTTTCTTGATCCTCTGCCAGCCTATTCCATTATGTTAATTACATTCATGTCTTGGTTGTCGATTTTTCTTTAGGATTTAAGCTTTCCACAATAGATGTTAGCTGAACCTAATATATTATTTCAATTTTGTTAATGCTTTCATATTACTCTTGTAACATTCTGAGCTAGTCTCCTAGCCAGACAAAATGTAACTAAGCAATAGACTGTTGGTATATAATGCTGAAGGAATATGTAAACTTTATGCATACTTTTCAGTTTACATATAACAATGTTTTCACATCAATTTCAAGATTTTAGAAATCTCAGTTTTTTCATCGAGTTTTATGTAAGATCTAATCTTCAATTATTTTATAACTGAGACCCCTAGGCTGAACCCTACAGTATCTGCATGTTCTCTCCATTTTCTTTTAAGTTTTATCTGGGTTCTGCAGTTTCTTCTCCTGTTACTAAGTAAGATTATCTGTCATCTCTAAAATTACACTCTATGAATGTGCAATGAGATTCGTTTTGAAGAATGTAGTTGTGTAAAAGTATGTCCTGAATTGTCTGATTGACTTGAGCTATTAATTTTGCAGTTATGAAGCTTCAAATAGGTAGTGAAGTCTTTTTGCTGCTTCTCATCCTGCATATTACATTTCAGCAACAAGGTGAGAAACTTTTTTTGTTCTTCTTGACACTTACCTATGTGGTCAATTAGATTAATACAGTGAAACTGCCTTCACCGGCCATTTCATTCTGCATGAATATGAAAGCTGAATTCAGCATATTGTAAATGCTCACTAAATTACTACTGTGAAGGTAGCATATTTATCATGTTTGCAGGGAAACTCGAATGACAATTAGTTGGTGAATTGTGTGTTTTATATACTCTGAAAACACTGCACCAGTTCTGTTTCATTTTTTTTTTTATAGCTCAATTTTCTCTTGTGGGGTCAAATCTTCCTATTACTGGCCACGTGGGAGGAAGTGTGGTCCTCCCATGTCTCATTACTCCCAAAACAAGTGCTGTTGATATGGAGATCAAGTGGTTGAAAAATAAAGAGGTTGTGCATTCATATGTGCCTCTGAAGTCCACAGAAACTGGACCTGCAGAAAGGATAGCACTTTTCAAAGGAGAGCTGCCAATTGGAAATGTTTCACTGCTGCTGAAAGATCTGCATGTCTCTGATGATGGCACATATTCCTGTAATGTGTTTGGTGCTGACTGGTTTGTGGATACAACTTTGGAGCTGAAAGTTACAAGTGAGTCTTACAGCTTTGTATTATTAATCAAGTGTAATATAACTTCATAAAGCACACTTAAATGCTATAATATTAATGATACCTATTAATATGGTTTTTTATTATGGTGACTAAAAATAATCAGTGATAAAATACTTCTAGAATGGATATTCATCCACCACATATTTATACTGAAGTCTTCTTCAGTTTACACTGATAATGAACACACTTGTATAAGAACACACTGGAGCCCAAAGATCCAAGCACTCGGTTGTTGTTATTGACTGTGAATTGATTGTAAGTAAATTGTAAGTAAAACATGAATTATTTCCTTTACTATAAACGGTATACTCTTTTTTTTTAATCAAACCACAGTTTATCATATTCTTTGACTTTTATTTTTCTTGGACCTCATCCCAAACTCCAAACTTAGTTGGCTTTAAATGCCTTTTGCTCATTTGAGGTTTTTCACATACCATCTTGTTTTTGTTTTCCTCACTGGTACTGTACCTCACAGATAAAAACACTGTGCTGCTGACCTCAGTTTTTATCATTGTAATCTCACATTGCTTTCATTACAATACATTTTATTGAAAGCACATTAGAAGGTTTTAATTTTCTTAAGTTGTAATTTCAGTAGGCTCCTTGGCAGTTTACGTTTTTATAGGCTATACACATACCACATTCAGTGCAGTGTACCAAAAAAAAGTTTAATTTGATTCTTCAGAACAAATGTTAATTTTTTCATTTATCTTGAATGTGGTGGAACATGTATCTTTCATATTAGTATGTTATATGTGTAATTTTGTTAATTTTTATGTTCTTTTTCTTTTACCTAAGAATTTTGTTTCTGTTGTTTATTTTCCATTTTGATACAATTTGACAGTTTGTCTTAGCTGACATCTAGTTTTTTTTGTTTGCATGGCACAGTTGGGAAGTGTAACTTGACTGCTATCGTCACACAGATGACATCACAAAAATTACCACATTTAAACATGACAGTCACAGCTTGCATTATCCTTCAGTGGATATGCAACTTTTAGCAACTTTCTTTTGTGTAGTAAGTTTCTAATCCAAGTAGGCCCTAGTGCTAGGTTTGTGATTATGGTTACAACTTTGTTTTGCTTATTGCTTCTGATTTCTGTTTTAACCCTTTGGATTTTGGTTGTTGTTTCTAAGTTTGATCTCGTGGCAATGACCCAAACTATGTCTTTCCTTATCTCTGTTCTCACTAACTATCTCCTGGTTATGATATTTTTCACAACAATCTTCAAACATGTTCTATATTTGAACAGTACCAATTGCATTGGTATTATCTTTCAGCCTTTTGGCCCTGACTTTGTGTTTTCAGTTTATCCTTGTATTCCCTTTTTGCCCATCTGATAACCTTTTTAACACAGTGGTGAATTTCTATATTCGGTTCAGCATGAATCAATAAATATCTAGGTTTGTACAACCTAACATTTGTAGCAGGTACACAAATGACTACACAGTATTTCATATAGGGGGTGCTGATATTTTACTCTTGATCAAGATTAGAAAAGATGATACTGCTTTCATCCACTTACTGGGTCCACTTTAAACACTTTTTAGGATGGCTGGGAACTGGCCATCTGACACCACTGATATTAATGCAAGAGCATATCCTCAATCAGGTTCCAGTATTATAAATGTCCATACCTGCACTCAGAACCCGAAACACCAGTTAAGTTAAAATTCATCCCATAGAAATATGTGAGGAAAACCGAAATACCTGAAGTGCATGAAGAAGCAGTTAGAATGAGCAAAGTTCATAATCCTGAGTTTCTGTTTGAGATTTGTCCCCACTTCCTTAGATGAGTAAAGCTTTACCCTTTGAGATTTGTTGTTAAGAGTCTGAATACTTAATTGTTTTGAATATTTCTTGTTAAGAATGACATTTAAGAGCAACAGGCATAAAAGAAGTCAATGTATCTTCAACAGAGTTAGCTCAACCTGGCTTAAAGTACATCTGTGTATGCATCCTCAAGTGAGTCATCTGTAAAAAACAAAAACATGTCTAACATTTTTGCAAATTCCTTAGAAAAGCAAAATAGGTCCTGCAGAGTATAACTAGATAAGTCAATAAATTTACAAATTCAAATACCATGCAAACAAATTATAGCAAAGGTACCATCACAGGGTACAATCACACACAAAGGATAAATTCATGGCAACTATTCAACCAAACCTGAAAGTCAGTTAGTTTGCAGATGGGACTACAGTATTTGTACCTGGGTTAAACCTACTGAATATACATGAACAATGTCCCAGTCTGGAGCTGAACACAGTCTGCCAGAGTTGTGAGGGGCACCACCCCATATTTAGTGTGGAGATAAATAAACAAAAATGAGAAAATGTATTTAAAAATTAATTCAAACTAGGGAGCTCTGGTTTGGTTTACTGGATATACAATTTAAAGTTATTGTTATTTTTATGGTAATTGTTACATATGCATTATTTTCTCTTTTTCTTTAAAACTTTTGTTAAAACAATATTTGGAATTAACTTTTCGTCAAGATTGCATTGAATTCTGATTCCGTGTTTGGACTTTCATTGTGGCAATGCAATGTTTAACTGCCTGTGAGTGAATATCATTTCTTTCCGTCTAATAAATAAAACGACTTTCTCAAATGTTTGTCCATGCTTTTTCTTCTTCGTTTTGTCGTTGACGTGTCATCTAGAACGTATAAAATTATTGTCCTGATAAACATTTTAAGAGCTGAGAGAGCAGGAATTGTGTCTGACAAAAGCATTCACATGATTGAGGTTAGATACCCATGGTCTTGTTTGAAAATAGTTGTAAGTAGGGTATGACTTGAAAGAATGTCATGTTAAATGCCTCCATCTCATGGGACTTCATACCGCAACAACGTTTTTGGAATCTTTTAATTCTCTCTGGCAACACGAATTTGATGATCTACAAATCTCTAACTTAAAGTTTAAATCCGAACAATATTTTCAATCTCTTTTCACTGTTCTATTATTTCACCGAGTAATAATTTCTGTTTTGTTTGCGCTAATGTGATCTTTCCTATCCTTTTTTTGAGACTCTGGAATTTTCATACTTCCATTATCTCTACCCTGCTGTGCATGTGTACTGCGCCAAAATTTTTGAATTCTTTACGACGTTCTACTTTGTCATCTACTCTTTGTCCTTTATTTCTGGCCACGGGCGTGGTTAAATCTCTTTCTTGCAGGATATATAACGCTGTTTGCACGGTAAGTAGATGCATTTGGATCCTCTGCTGGCTGCTGCTCCTGCTGGCAGGCTGTATGTTCTACTTGTCACGCTGCATGTTAATCATTTAAAAGCTTGTACATCAGCTGTCCTTTGGTCTCGCTGCCTTGTCATGTGTGGTGTCAAATTGTCTTTTGAGAAGATCACATCTTGTCTCCCTCCCAAGATTTTTCAAGATTTTTTTTATAATAGAGCGATTATGTAACATTATTTTATTTATACAATTATAAATTCAAGACAGGAGACAATGTCCTACAGGATGCAACCTCTGAAAAGGATTTAGGGGTTTATGTGACACAACATTTTCATCATCTAAGTAATGTGCAGAAGTGATATAAATGCAAATAAAATGTTAGGTTGTATTATAAAAACTGTTGAATATAAATTGAGACATTTTATGTTCACACTGTATAATACATTACAGTTCTGTTTTACAATGCTGGAAAAAGATAAAGCAGCAATTGGAGCTGTGCAGAAGAGAGCAGCCAAGAAAACCCCAGCACTTACGGACATGTCCTTCTCAGACAGACTATGCAGATTATCTATTCTCCACCAAAGGAAGATGTGTGGGACCTAATCCAGGTCTTCAAAATTCTAAAAGCCATATGTAAAGTAGATGCAGAATAATTCTTTCAACTAAATTGTACGGTACTTACTTGAGGAAGCTAGTGAAAATTAAGGGGAAATGTATTTAAGCCTGAACCCAGGAACCATTTCCTTACGCAAAAACTTGTGGAAATCAGGAACAAACTACTGAGACATGTAGTTAAAGCAGAAACCTTGAGAACCCTTAAGAAGTTTCTGGAGCAGATATTG
The DNA here is from genome assembly GCF_016835505.1 of Polypterus senegalus. Classification (NCBI taxonomy): domain Eukaryota; kingdom Metazoa; phylum Chordata; class Cladistia; order Polypteriformes; family Polypteridae; genus Polypterus; species Polypterus senegalus. The sequence continues at coordinate 37,854,087 of NC_053154.1, read as the reverse complement.
GAATAACTTATCTATTAGCTAAATAAATCAGCTTGATGGATTTAATGGTCTCCTCTAGTCTGCCAGATTTCTTATGTTCTAGAAGACAACTTGAAGGTTAACCAAGTTAGTCTTATTCAGGCCTCTGTTGTGACTCAGATTGTTTAAATTTCTCATGACATTTTATCTTGGCAGGTCTTGGCAATATACCTAATCTCATAATTAGTAAACAGGATAATGGACAAATTATTGTTGAATGTGAAACAGAGAAGTGGTACCCTAAGCCAGATCTGCATTGGAAGACCTTCAAGAACACAGATTTAACTGGACAATCTGAAACTTCAATGACAAATGTTGCAGGACTCTTTAGTATCAGTAGTTCTCTTCCAGTATCTGTACAGGACAGAAAAGGAATTGCCTGCCAAATTGAATATGGTGAAGACAAAATGACTTACCAGTCTAGAGTCCAGATCCCAAGTAAGTCTTTTAACTGCAACCTTTATATATTATACTGTAGGTGGTTGGTTTTACAACATATACAAACTTAAGAAATTTTTGTAATTTGTTGCAATGTAGTCCACAAGTACTTACATTTGTGTTTCCACATGTAGTCCAAATGCATGTAGAAAAATGTATCTAAATTACTCTGGTTTCAGTTTGTTTGCTTGCTTCCTGCTCAGTGTCAAGGTTCTTGCTGTGAAGATAATGGCTGGTTGTGAGTTGGTTCTGTATTAATAAATATGTTGTTGGGTTTGTCCATTCAGCTTGCAACTGAAGTGTTTATGGTTGATGTCAATCATATCTACTATCCTGAAAGATTTGGTGGGTTTTTGCAGCCATGTGAGATCAGATTTGTCAGTGAAATCATCTGTAACATCAAGTCGTGAAAAGTTAATGACTTTGAATGTATCATGTGTGGATGCTCAGTGGCCAAAAGGCTGCAAGGCACTAAATCCACTGTAATTCAATGTTGTATAACAGTAAAATGTGAAAATGTCCAAGGGGGTAAATATGTTACATATATACTGTACACTGACAGTGGAAAAAGTTAAGATTTAACCAGTGGTGATGTACAGGGGCCATATGGGGCAGGTATGTCCTGAATGTGTGTTCAGGGATCTCAAAAGAGAAATACACCAGGCATCAGCACAGGTGGGAAAGAGATGTCAGACTTGGACAAAATCATATAATGTTCCCTCAGGATCATGCATGATCAGGGTATGCTTGCAATGCACTATATTTAAGGGTGCCTGACTCTCTTCAAATTAAGAAAGTGAGGTGTGAAGTGATAAGTTATAGATTACAAGATGGCCATGCTGACAGCTGGTAGCATGTGACTACTCCATGAGACTGGTCTGCTCATTTAAAGGCAAGCACAGGTAGGATTAAAATGAAGTTTGTTAGATGATTTTTTTATAATTATTAATTTGCTAATACCTAATGAATGGACAGGTGAGAGACTATCTTGGAGACCCATTCATTTAAGATAATGGAAGGTTAAAGGGTGCAAAGAGGTTAGGAGCTACTGGTGAAAGTTCCACCCTGGTTTGCTGGGCCATCTCTGACCATGGGACTGACTTTGTTGCTTTGTTTGAAGTAACACACACATAACATTTCAAATTACCTTAGAGTTTGGGACTATTTCCTAAGATAGATAAGTGGGTAGGCCATAGTTATGGATCAATACCTTTGTAGTTATGATTGAAGAGGTTGCAGGTTTGTAGTTTGGTTGATTTATTTGGTACTAGCTTGGGTATACAATATTTACAGTATTCTGCTTTGTACTTGTAATATGTTTATTTTACTGTTATACTGTATTGAGGATTACTTTTCTTTTGTTCTGTGCATTGAATTGTATTGCCCCCCTTCTCTTTGACAATGCATGCCCAACCTACCTGGAAAGGGGTCTTCTCTTTGAACTGCCTTTCCCAAGGTTTCTTCCATTTTTTCCCCAACAAGGGTTTTTTTTTGGGTATTTTTCCTTGTCTTCTTAGAGAGTCAAGGCTGGAGGCCTCTCAAGAAACAGGGCTTGTTAAAGCCCATTGCAGCACTTCTTGTGTGATTTTGGGCTATACAAAAATAAATTGTATTGTATTGTATTGTATTGTATTGTATTTGTGTGATAGGGTAAGTTAAGGAGCAAATATTAATGTATTTTTTAAATGTAGACCCTTTTGTTATTGCTGATGGAAATGCAAGTGCTCCCTCCATCATCTACACTACAGTAATCCCTCCTCGATCGCGGGGGGTGTGTTCCAGACCCCCCCGATAGGTGAAAATCATGAAGTAGAAACCATATGTTTGTATGGTTATTTTTATATATTTTAAGCCCTTATAAACTCTCCCATCCTGTTAACATTATTAGAGCCCTCTAGACATGAAATAACACCCTTTAGTCAAACGTTTAAACTGTGCTCCATTACAAGACAGAGATGACAGTTCTTTCTCACAATTAAAAGAAAGCAAACATATATTATCTTCAAAGGAGCGTCATAAAGGAGCCGTCAGGAGCAGATAATGTCAGAGAGAGCCGCTAAGAAAAGCAAACAATCAAAAATCAATACGTGCTTTTAAGTATACAGAAGCACCGCGATAAAGCAGCATTTTGTAGAGGAGCGTCTGTGTCCTCTGTGCAAACAGCCCTCTGCTCACACCCTCCATCAGGCAGAGTGAGAAAGATAGAGAGAAGCAAACAAGCACCGTGGGAAGCATATCTTATAGCATTGAGGAGTTTTAGTTAATATGTAATACATGCTCTGATTGGGTAGCTTCTAAGCCAACCTCCAATAGCGTCCCTTGTATGAAATCAACTGGGCACATCAAACTGAGGAAGCATGTAACCTAAATTAAAAGACCCATTGTCCCAGAAAGCGCTAACCAGCGAAAAATCTGTGATATATATTTAGATGTGCTTACGTTTAAAATCCGCGATAGAGTGAAGCCCAAAGTCGAGCCTTGATATAGCGAGGATTACTGTACTTCTTTGATGACTTTTAGTTTATCTCCTTTCATAAGTCAAGAATTTGTTCTTATTGTGTCTGATTGGATTCCATTATTGCACAGACTCCTTACAGAGTTGAAAACTTGAACGCAACTTTGTATTTCCTGGTTTACTGTGGTTTCACAAATGGATGTTTAATCATATTTTAATTAACTGCATGGCATGCTGAATACTTGAATCACTGACATGGAATGTAAACTATGCAAAACTACTGTTTTTTGTGCTGTCCCTTCTATTGAACCCTTCTTCATCATTAAACTTTTGAAACTCCATAAACTCTATGTTGTAATTTGGCTTAACTGTAATATACGTGCAAAATTTCATGACCATCCATTTGGCTGCTTTGGATTAATGTATGTTTTAGTTGTGTTGGTGCTTCCATTATTCCATCCATCTTCCAACCCGCTGAATCCAAACACAGGGGTCTGCTGGAGCCAATCCCAGCGTGCCAGGCAGGAACCAATCCCGGGCAGGGCACCAACCCACTGCAGGACACACACCCCCACGGGACAATTTTAGAATCGCCAGTCCACCTAACCTGCATGTCTTTGGACTGTGGGTGGAAACCCGGAGAAAACCCACATAGACACAGGGAGAACATGCAAACACCACACAGGGAGGACCCGGGAAGCGAACCCAGGTCTCCTAACTGCGAGGCAGCAGCACTACCACTGCGCCACCGTGCCACCCTGCTTCCATTATTCTCAATGAAATTCTTGATACTCCATGAAGCCAGTATTTTAAATTCCATAGACTATGTATAATGTAAATACAAAATTTAGTGATTGTACATATAGCCATTTTTCAGCAATGCATGATTTTTGTGTTGATTCTTTATCAGACCACACCTACTGTCATTTCATTATAACACTGACATGAAATGTAACCTTTAATGTAAGAGGGCCAAACCTAAACTTCTTCTTTCTTCTTCTTTTGGCTGCTCCCATTAGGGGTTGCCACAGCAGATCATCTTTCATATCTTTCTGTCCTCTGCATCTTGTTCTGTTACACCCATCACCTGCATGTCCTCTCTCACCACATCCATAAATCTTCTTTTAGGCCTTCCTCTTTTACTTTTTCCTGGAAGCTCTATCTTTAACATCCTTTTCCCAATATACCCAGCATCTCTCCACTGCACATGTCCAAGCCAACACAATCTCTTATCTCTGACTGTGTCTCCAAACCGTCCAACCTGTGCTGACCCTCTAATGTACGCATTTCTAATCCTGTCCATCCTCGTCGCACCCAGTGCAAATTTTAGCATCTTTAACTCTGCCACCTCCAGCTCTGTCTCCTGTTTTCTGGTCAGTGCCACTGTCTTCAACCCATATAACATAGATGGTCTCACTACCATCCTGTAGACTTTCCCTTTCACTCTTGCTGAAAATTGTTTGTCACAAATTACTCCTGACTAGTGCTGGGCGGTATACCTGTTCATACCGAAAACCGTTTTTTATTTTTGTTATGATATGGATTTTTCTTATACCACAACACCGGTTTAAATTGCCTAAACAACATTTGGAACATGGCACAGCGGGAAACTGTTCAAGGGGGGACCTTTTTCACTGCTACACCACTAAATCAGGCATACAACGGAGTACATGCGTTAGTGGAGTTGTTGCGTGGGGCTCTTTTTCACTGCTACACCACTAAATAGGCATGCAACGGAGTACATGCGTTAGTGGAGGTATTGAATGATATGGTATTGAAAATGGACAGAGAACATTCCAAAACTGAAGCTGTAGCTGACGATAAACATAATGTTACAGAAGAACTTTTGCCGAAAAAAGGAGTCACCTCCGTTGCCTGGAGATACTTTGGTTTTAAAAGGCCGGATGTGGACCATTATATTCAAATATGTGAATACTGTTTCTATACTACTGGATAATACTGCAAGCCAAGTTGTACTTGTTTTATTTTTTTTTCAATGCATTGTAATGTACCCGGATACTGTGCAACAGTGTGATGACATGTTGACTTTATTCTCGACATTTCGACTTTAATCTCGACGCTTATGATGAGAATAAAGTTGACATGTTGACTTTATTCTCGACATTTCTACTTTATTCTCGCAGTTTATGTCATGATTAAAGCGTTGACTTTATTCTCGTACTTTGTCATTAAAGTAGAACTTCATAAACTAAACTTCATCGTAAAATGAATAGTTATTTTAATAGATTTTCTCAAACCCCGTCATAAGTTATATAGCACATTAAATGCTTTGTGTTGAGTGTTCCTTAAACCATATTAAATCGGTACATGCTTCTTAAACTGACTTCCTCTTGTACCAGGGAATCACCGACAGCGATCTCCGCACAGAATACATTCACTTCATGATATTCCTGCTCCCTGAACATTTAGAATGCTAAGATAAATACTTGACATAATTTTTATGATGAAATGCATTAAAGCTGTTTATAAACAGTCTTAATTGTTTAAGAGTCTGTTGAATAAATTGTGCTTTGATTGGCAGTATTTGCTCTCCCAGTGTTAAAAGTTGTGCGTGACCATTTGTCCATTACATACAGTATCTTCTTTATTTCAAAGACAATCAGAAGAACGTGGATCTGCTCCTAATGACTTGTATCTGCTCCGGCTTGCTTCAACTGTTTGTTTAGCTTTCTGCAGTCTTCATATGTCATCAGATCTGGTGGTTCAAAATGAGACAAGTCCACACCCTCCACTAAATTAGCCCACTGAAATTTAGTCTATTGTGTGAATTCTTAATCTCTTCTTGTTTTGTATCTAACTGCTAATTAGACCCTTGTCCCAAACTATCTGTTTAAGCATATACAGCTGTACAATAAACTTCAAAATTTAAATTGTAACATACCACAGATGCCAGTACAACCACTTCTGCCCAAGTGAGAGCACATGTACCACTGCATAAACTGTTCACAAACCAACATCTGTGGCCCCTCTTCACACATTTGGGGTTGAATGAGTTTCCCCTTGTTCTTTTCTACCCATGGTGTAACCTTTGTCTGCAATCAGCCTTTACCAGTATAGGCTGGCATCACCACCATGAGACATCACAGCTATACAACCCTCATCATTCCCTCTGTAGGTCACCCTAGAGTTGTTTGCTCACCATATGCCTACTTGCTGTGCTAAACACCTCGGTTTAGAATTGGCTCACTGGTCCTGTGCCTGCAACACAGCCGACAATCTCAGCAGGGCTTCCGTATTTTCCCAATTAAAACTATACCTAAAATAGGAGCCCATATGACTTGCAAATGTACCAGCTACACCTGCTTCACCAATTTGCTCAGTATACCTTTCTTTAATAATAGTATTAATTATAATAATTATCCCAATTAATTAATACCCAGAACGTATACTTTATGAACCCAAAGTTAATCCCCTTATTTTGACATTCCTAACTTGTTTGTTCAGTTTCCACCCCTTGGAATATAAATTTGCTGCAGTAATGAACAAACCTTTCCTTGTAAACTATAGCTATTCTGACTAGCCTAATTATTGCATGACTTGTGGACTTGTTACTCACTTAAACCCCAGTCGGTCTCTTCAGTTCTTCATGTCTGTGCCTTTGTCTTTAGTCGTTGCTTGTTGTCTTTTCCTCTGTTTATCTGTTCTGCTATGTAGGCAGGTCTGCAAAATGGAAGGTGACAAAGAAGTTTCTGTTAATCTCATCTTCTTGGTTGTCGACCTGGTGCCAACACTCAAACTTTGCTTCTAGGCATTCATTGGAACAGCTTGGCCACTACTACCACGCCGCTCTAATGTGCTAGTGGTAACCTGATCTTCTGCATGGATTTTACTCTGCTAATTGCCTTCACTATTTATTACCTGCACCAACACAAAGTCCGTAAAACCTTACAATAGAAGTTGCAATATTGCAAAAGGCCAGAAAATGGAAACAGAAATAACTATTCTCCCTTTCCTGTCTTCCTGTGCTACCCTTCTATTTTTTTTGATTACCTGTATGTCCTTTTTATTTTATGGTAACTGCTACCTGAAAGTGTGGCTAAAACCTCTCCAAACTCCAAGTGCTAGATCCAGCATCTCTCCTAAAACTGACCTTTGTTCTTTACTCAAGACCAGCTCACTTTTCTCCATTTTATTGCAGGGAGATTCATAGGCTGTCTTTTTAAACAAATGGTCAGAAAGGTTTCGAATTACTGAACCTAAGTATGTGTGTTTTTTAATCATTGACCGGCCTAGCAGAGCTGTTAGGACCTAAACACCCCTGTGCATTCCTGACTTGCTGCCTGAGTTTGTAAACCCTCCTGCTGTATCATCCCCAACCTTTGTTCTTTGGCTTGTCCTGTTTCATTCAAAACAACTCCTAAACTGGTGCACTTTCTTTCCAACTCAGTCATTCTTGCACTACCATTTTTAGTGCTTTCACACAAAAACACTTGAATTCCCTTAATTTCCATTGTTCTTTGTTTTGATTCCACACTTTCTTTGCTCAGTATCCTTAATCCATTATCCAGATCATGCACTTCAGTCAACAATTGGCATTTAAACTCACCAGCTCCTCTGCCTTCTATCTGATTTCTTTGTCCTACATCAAATTTCAATGCAGCACTGGTTACCTTTTCTAGCGGTGGTGAAATATCTATCGGTGTGGCATGTTCTTTAAATACTGGACAGACCTCAGAATCATCTGGAGATTGTGGTGCAGTGGAGAATAATGGAAGGAAACACCTTAGCTGTTTTCCATTCCTTTCATCCCTCTCCTTTTCCTTACACTCACATTCCCACTCTTTATCTAATCACTCATCTGTCTCAGGTATGTCACCCACCCATGTTTTAGGGTTACAGTCAGATGCTGTTACTATTGCCCTAACTTTCACCACGGGTGGTTTTCTCTACTTGTTTTCCCTGCTTTCTGTGCTTTCCACTTCAGCAGTGGGTGTTCTACATGCTAGCACTTCACAATTTTCACAACAACTGCTATGTCTTTCAAAACTCTCACACAACATTCCACAACTTTCACTTTCATCCACTGCTACTTTCTTTCTCATACTGATCTTCCTTATTACCAATAATACAAGATAGTAAACCTCTTATAACAGCAGCTGTCTTCTTTATACCAGATTTCTGTTTTCTTGCTTTTAATCCTTCCAGCCCCCTTCCATTTTGTGGCACACTCAGCTCAGCTTCTGCTTTCTCTACCTGAACTACAGGTTTCCTAGCGTTAGCCTGCTTCCCTCTGCCACTCCACTGGAAGATGGCTGACTTTAATATGAATTTAGGCATTTCTGAGTCCACAATGCTACTCTAATACAGTTTGCAAAATTCGTTATGGGTTGGCCTACTCTTGCTCCTGTAAGCAAACATACACATACATACACCAAGATTCTAAACGAATAAGTGCTGTATGAATGACGAATGCATGTTTCACCACTCCCTAGCACTTTAATTAGGGACTCACTACCACCAGCACTAACAAACATGCGGGTGTCCTCGTTTCACACATGATGTCTCTACACTTTGTTGGTTATATTCCGTTCAGCCACCAAGCAATGTTTTACTTCCACCGCATTTGTACACTGGGTGCCCTAAAATTCACATACATAAACACACACATTTATACATCAATAGTATTTGCAAACAGGGTGCAAAACATGGTTACCCCAAAAATCTACCAACTACGCCAATTGTTTTATCTTGGTAGAGTAATATATTGCTCTACTTTCCCCTTTTGTATTATTAAGTAGCCTTTGTCAGAATGCCTAATCTCACAGACTTACCACTGTTTATAAGGTATTATTGTATAATAATTAGTTCCAAAACTCGTCGTAAACCGAGTTGGTCATGAACCGAAGCAATTTCCCCCATAGGATTTTATGTAAATACAATTAATCCGTTCCAGACCGTGCGAACTGTATGTAAATATATATGTAAATATATGTAAAGATTAAGCACAAATATAGTTAATTACACCATAAAATGCACAGTGTAATAGTAAACTAATGTTAAAACATGGAATAATGCTGACACAACACCCAGGCTCCCTGCTCAGCTACATGAGCAGGCTCGCTCGCGCTCTCTCTCTCTCTCTCTCTCTCTGTAGCACGCACCCTCCCCCTCTGTCAGCAGCATGCGCTCACTCCCGCGCACTCTCTCTCTCTGAACAGAGGGGAACATTTGAACAAATCCGAACTTTAATTTAAAAACCAACCACAAACAACCAAAAAAGTAACAGTGCAGGAGATCACGCTATTAGCCTTACAGCCCGCTCGCTGTAAACACTTTTTTTAAAATGAGTTTTAAGCACAGCAGAAAAAAAGGAACATTTAAAAAAAGAGAAAAGTAACATTGCAACAAATCACGCTATGAACAACTCCATGTAAACACTTTTTTTTAATGAGTTTTAAGCACAGGGAAAAAAACGAACATTTGAAAAAAGAGAAAAGCAACATTGCAACAATTCACGCATACGAACTGAAAAATTAACTTTTGAAAAATCCGTAATACAAAAACCACCAAGAAAACTAACCTTGCATGAGTCAAGTTCTGGCATGAAGTGAGGAGGAACTGGGTGGAGAGGAGGGAGAGTCTGGCTCTGCAATGGAGGGATGTTTTCCTTCAGGTGTTTTCTCTCTTGTGATTTTTGGGTTTCTGGTGTTTTAGCTGTTTAGCTGATGGGAGCGAAAGCCTCATGCAGCCATTCCAAAAACAAAGTCCTTGTGACCCAACCCTTCGTGTTTGACCTCCACATTACTGGCAGTCTGGCTTTGTTTACATTGTGCTGCTTGAAAGCACAAGGGTTCTCAAATTGGTAAATGAGTAAATTGGTAAATAGTTTTTCCACCCCTTCCAGCACTTGAAGCCTCTGCCTGGTTAATGCTGTAACTTTTTTTGCAACATAAGCTACTTTAATAGATTCTTTCTGCTTTAGAATAGTCGAAATCGTAGATTTTGACTTTTTGTACTCGGCGGCAAGATCAGTAACACGAATGCCACGTTCAAACTTTTCAATAATTTCTTTCTTTACTTCGATTTCAATTTTCTTCCAAACTTTCTTCTCACCACTCTTCACTTGCTTAGAAGCCATAGTTAACTGCAAAAGCACACTAAATACTGTAGAGCATAAAGAGAGTGCAGGTAAAGCACGCACGTCTGACTGAGAACAATGAACAGGGAGCGGCTCTGCTTAAACACAGTAATCGGCGCGTATGAACTAGCCAGGCAGGCACGCACGCAGGCTCGCTCTCTCTCTCTCTCAGCAGCAGGCAGGTAGGCACGCATGTGCATGCACCCCCTTCAGCAGCAGGCAGGCAGGCACGCACGTGCAGCACCCTCCTCCTCTCTCTCTCAGCAGCAGACAGGCATGTCTGACCAAGAACAATGCAACACGTGCGGAAATCATCGGTGTGCACAAACCGAAAGGGAAACTGGCTTGTTCGTATACCGAGTGTGTGGTCATGAACCGAGGCAAAAGTTTGGCAAACCTTTTGGTCGTGAACCGAGTTATACGTGAACCGAGAAGTTTGTGAACCGAGGTTCCACTGTATATCTATAACCTCAGGCAATTAGGTGTAGTAAAAAGACAAGCAGGAGTTAAGTTACACATAAAATAATGTATTATTGATAATATTTATAAATAATAACAATATGCAAAGTACATTTGAATACTGGCAACCATGCAACCTGATTAAATGGTGATGTATAGTTTCAGGCGGCACACAGACTTGTTAGTTATTTAAAATGTCTCTAGTTTAGGCATCATTGATGCTCAGCTATCTTCAGAACAGGCTGCATGTCTGTTCCAGTATGGCTGCCGAGCTGTGCTCTTCATTGTGTTGTCCTTTCAGTTCATGGATCAGTTTGGTAAGAGAGATAGTGTGAGGTTAAGCAAGTACATTTATAGATGTTCTGTCCAACCCCTAGAGCCAATAGGGTGTCATAGTACTTAAAGGCTTCTGAGACAAGCCAATTCCAAACTACCATACTTCAGACCAATGCGGGAAATAGAACATCTTAACACCTGCCACCCCCCCAAAACCATTTGTTGAGCTAAAGTTTGCTAGTTAGGCAACCTGGCTTTTTGTAGGGAATGAGAGAGAGACTCTAGCAGAGAAACATTTGTGTCAAGCACTTCCCCCAACTCTTCGTAAAATTCAAAGAGACTCAGTCGGAAAGGGGGTAAACATGAATGCTTCTCACTAAAGTAACACTAAGTTACATTGCTTTGCTTAAATTACAAATAAAGACATACAAAATATTTATCAAGTTATATGCAAAATCTCAACAATCCTTTATCACCCTAACCTGCTACACATCTTTCCCTCTGTCTAGCCAATTGGAACAGGTCCTTTTCTCCCTCCTTGGTGTCCAACTTACAATACGCCTTTTATTTAGCCTTTGCCACCTCTCTCTTCACCTTGCACCTTATCTCCTCTGACTTTCCCACTTCTTCTTCATCATCCTCTTTCTCTCCATACTCTCCTGTGCGTCCCCATTCCACCACCAGGTTTCCTTTTCCTCCTTCCTCTGTCCAGATGTCACGCCAAGCACCCTTCTTGCTGTCACCCTTACTACATCTGCTGTAGTTTCCCAACTGTGTGGTAATTCTTCACTACCATCCAGTGACTGTCTCACCTTCTCCCAAAACTTAACCTTGCAGTCTTCCTTTTACAACTTCCACCATTTGATCCTTTGCTCTGTCCTGACTCTCCTCCTCTTCTTGATCTCCAACGTCATGCTACAGATCATCATCCTATGCTGCCTAACTGCACTTTCCCCGCCACAACTTTTCAGTCTTCAATTTCCTTCAGATTCACTCTTCTGCATAGGATATAATCTACCTGTGTGCAACTGCCTCCACTCTTGTACATCACCCTATGTTGCTCCCTCTACTTAAATAAAGGAATTCACCACAGCCAAGTCCATCCTTTTGGCAAAATCCACTATCATCTGACCTTCTTCATTCCGCTCCTTGACACCATACCTACCCATCACCTCCTCATCTGCTGTATTCCAATCACTACTTTCTGTCCCTTGGGTACACTGTCCATCACTTCATCCAAATCACCCCTGAAATCTTCTTTCTCATCCATTGCACACTTAACTTGTGAGGCATTTGCACTAACAACATTGTTGTGGGGTACAAAATCTGTAAATGTTGTTCTGAAATTTCATTATATTTTGCTCAAAGCAACAACAGATGAACTACATTCTGGATACATCAAAGCATATCCTCTTCCTTGTTGTACCTCACTTCTAAAACTGCTTTTTCAATAAAGAAAGGAAGACATGCTGGTGCCTAAGGCTATTGATTAGTTTATAACCTGGGCATCTGGAACAAAAGTAGCTAAATAATTTATAGCCTGGGAAAAGAAGACATGGTGACACCTCAGACAGCATCAAAAAAGTTTTATTGTTTGGGAGAACAGACAGTGAATTAATTCATCATATTGACAGCAAACCAATCAGAGTATCTAACAATCACATCTTGCAAAACCCCCTGGTAGAATTTAATAATAAATATGCCTCATCCGAAAAATGAGACAGGAGGGAGGAAGAAGGAGGAACGAATACGTCAGGAGAGAACAGAGCGACGGAAACATGCAGCTGTTTCCATCTGATCGTCATAAAAGCATCATGAACAACTACAAGTGCTATATCACAAACAACCCGTGACATTCATCCTTGTCATCTTTACATTTTTGTAAGCTTTTTCTAAAGACTCTATATAGCCAGACTTTACTATCAGTTCTATTTTCTCTTATTCTTTGTTCTACTGGTATTATTATTCCTGTAATAAATACCATGCTGCTTTTAATTTTCTATGCTTTGTCTTAATGTCTAGAGTGATTGAAGTAATAAGGTAGATTTCTTTGAGCACCTGGTGTGGCCGGAGATTTGCCATTACCCTTGTGCTGCGAGGTTTATTAAGGCTGCAGGTGAGAGCTCCACCCAGAAGTTGGGAACAGTACCTAAAGTAAGGCATTCTTGGATGATTAAATGGCCTATAGTCAAGGATGCTGAGCCTTTGTATGTTTAAATGTATTCATGGAGACCAAAAGTAATATTTAAGTCTGATATATTCATGCTGATAATAAGTTAGTCTCTTGTGCTGAGACAGTGACAAGTTGTGTTATTCATGATGCACTTGTGTGGTTTATAATGATAGAGATTAACCAGCTGTGTGTGTGTCATTAATAGAGCACTGTTGACCTTCTGTGTGCATGCGTATAGCTACTGTATGTATGCGTGTGTTAATCTTAAGGTGCAACAGCAGACCAGCCTGGTAACTAATCTGATGTGTACACTTAACCCTAGGTAAAGGGTAAGTAGAGGGAAATACCATGATAATGCAAACATTCATCATCACACCTTTAATTTCGAGCTTCATAATCATTACTCTGTCTGACACTGCTTTTACCTCCAAAACACTCTTGACATACTGTTCCGTCAGAATAACTCCTACCCCATTCCCCCTCCCATCTACACCATGGTAGAACAATTTGAATCCACCTCTGATCCACCTGGCATTACTCCCCATCCATTTAGTCACAATATATCAACCTTTCTTCTCTCTATCATATCAGCTAACTCTGTCCCCTTACCAGTCATACTGCCAAGATTCAAAGTTCCTACCCTCAGTTCCACTCTATTTACTTTCCTCCAGACACTTCTCCCCGCACCCTTCTCCTTCTTCAGCCATCAGTATCCCAATTTCCGCCAGCACCCTAGTGGCTAATAGTATTGGTGGCGGTCGTTGTTATCCTGGGCCACAACCGTTCCAGTATGGAAATTTGTATTGTTGTCCGCATATTGATCTGGCAGAATTTTACACTGGATGCCAGCCTTGGGACTGGCAAGGAGAAACACACTGGTTTGTGCATCACCTTTGGCTAATTTAGGGCCAAACCTAAACAATATACCAAATTCATGCATTTTGACAGTTTTCATTTTGCACCCTACATTATTTCTTAGTGGAACTTTTGAAAGGCCTTAAAGTCTAGATTTTTTGCAAAATTTCAGGAACTTCGACACTGAAGCCTTGGAATATTGTATTTTGCCCCCTCCCCATTATAACCACCTTCCCTGATGAAATTTTAGAAACATCGCGTAAGCTAAACTTTATGTTGGTTCACCTTCATTATATGACAAAAACATCATTAAGATTGACCTAGGTAATTTGGAATAATGCGCAGTTTATGTGCTACCTTTAGCCCCACCAACTTCCCCACAACAACTCTACACATTGACATTTTGGAAATGCTATACAGTAATCTCTCCTCGATCGCGGGTTGCTCCAGAACCCCCAGCATTGGTGAAAATCCAAAGTAGACACCATATGTTTGTATGGTTATTTTTATATATTTTAAGCCCTTATAAACTCTTCCACACTGTTAACATTATTAGAGCCCTCTAGACATGAAATAACACCCTTTAGTCAAAGTTTAAACTGTGCTCCATGACAAGACAGAGATGACAGTTCTTTCTCACAATTAAAAGAATGCAAACATATCTTCTCATCAAAGGAGCGCCGTCAGGAACAGAGAATGTCAGAGAGAGAGAGAGCATGACAGAAAAGCAAACAATCAAAAAATCAATATGTGCTGTTGGGCTTTTAAGTATGCTAAGCGATAAAGCAGCCGCAAAGAAGGGAGCAATGTGAAGGTAGTCTTTCAGCATTTTTAGAGTAGCGTCTGTATCTTCTAGGCAAACAGCCTCTGTGCAAACAGCCCTCTGCTCACACCCCGTCATCCAGGTGCAGAGAGAGTGAGAGAGACCGAGAAAAGCAAACAATCAAGCACTGCTCGTGAAGCACATCTATATCATTGAGGAGTTTTATTTAAGACATAATACATGCTCTGATTGGGTAGCTAAGCCATCCGCCAATAGCAACCCTTGTATGAAATCAACTGGGCAAACAAACTGAGGAAGCATGTACTTTAAATTAAAAGATCCATTGTCTGCAGAAATGAACCAGAAAAATCTGTGATATATATTTAGATATGCTTACATTTAAAATCGATGGAGGAATCACTGATATAGCTTTATATGTTTTAAGTAGATGAACTTGCATAAAAAATATTGTGGAAATCAGTTCAGCCATTTATAATTCATTGCTGAAGAAACAAGCCGACAAGATGTGATATGAGAGTTAAAATGAGGTCCTTAAAGTACAAAATGGATGAGTAACCTCAAAGGAAACCAAACAATTCAAAAGACAAAGGGTATAACAATTTTGTTTATATAGATTTATTTCATCAGTTGTAGTACTAAACCCATTTATTTGTATACTGCTTCTTCTTAATCCAGAAATCCACAGCTCATCCCATCAGCTTTGGGTTCAGAACAGAAATTAGCCATAAATTTTATGCCAGAGCATACCAAGCCACACTAGAATTTTGAAATGTCAACTCACCAAAAATGTACAGTATTAAATGGACTGTAATATAGAGCCATGTTCATGAAACTTCATCAGTAATGCATGTCTTACTCTGTTTGTATTTTAACTTTTCAAACTGTTATACAGTAAAACCTCGATTATCCGTCGGGAGTCGGGGTCGACGCAGTAATGGATAAGAGAAAAGATGGATAACAGAACAGCTACTTTAAAAATGATATACAGATTAGTTTAGCAAATAGTCACATTTATTTACAAAAAAAACTATATTAACAAAATATAATATAGTATTAACAAAATTAATTAATTTATATAATATTGTAATGACCAGCGTAATAAGCAAATTCAACTCATAGGTACTGGAGTTTTCTACATTTGACTTGGAGTCTTTGTTCCATAACAAATGGTGCCATCTTATACTTCATTATCTGGGCTACAGAGTACATATCCAGAACAATAAAAGAAAGCTTTCCCTACCGATAATTATCTCCTACCACTCACGTTCTCTCTTTTTCTATACGGCAAACACTCCTGCTTATTGTTTCCTGACTCCCTACTCAAAACGTCCTTCCACTGCACCTTCCTTTTTCTCCTAACTTCTCCTGTCACTCATCACCTAAGAGGTGTGTCTGCCCCTTACAAAACAGAAGCACTTCACCAAGTCTCATCACTCATATAGCCTTCCACCCTTTCTTCATCACAAGCTGCCTACACATCACAATATGTTAACAAAACATAATATAACAGAATATAAAAAAAAAAATTACAATGCAGATGAACATTAATATTAATACAGGATAACATTACCATCAGTGGTTTTCATTTTCAACACGTTTTTCAATTTTGTTTGCATCATGCTTTATATTATTCACTGCTCTTTCTACCCTTAAAATTGAAGCAATACTTGAAACACTTTCTCCGTTTTGTAAACGTTTAATAACTTACATTTTTTGTGACAATTCCAGCACCACACACGTATGTTTATTGTCCATAACAATATATAGTAGTTTAATTTTAACAAATGATAAAAGCTGTGAAACACTATTAAAGCTGAAGGTATGTAACTGACACTGTGATTTCAAAATGCAGCATGACATGTGGTGCTGGCGAAGAACACTATGCACTAGCAGAAGAGACAGTTGTTACAATGTGCAGAGTTTGCAGCATATCGTGCAGCAGTAGTAAAATCGAGTGACGGATAATTGAGGTCTTACTGTACTTACATTAGGCATGGTGACCTAGAAAATTGGCATTGGAATCACAACCCAGAAGGTTGCCAGTGAATTCCTGCCTCTGAATAACTGTGTGACCCTGTCCACTAGCCTGGCAGTGTGCCAATTGTAGAAACCATATTTATTAATTTATATTTGTAACATAGCATATCATTGTCTTTTGGATAAATGTTTCTGTTAAATGTACAGTAATAATTAAAGTACAGTATAATAATAATGATTTGAATGTCCAGTCAGTTGTAACATTGTTATTTCCTTACAGAGTCGCATTACAAAACTGCTGACATATGATTGTTAACATTTTGCTGCCTAGTATCAATACAGTACTTTTTCACACTTTTTGTATGACACACAATTACATTTTCAGATGACATGTTTGTCTGTCAATTGAGTAGATGTAAGTTTTTGTAGAAGAAGTGGACAATATCATCCATGCACTGAAAACTGGGCAGGCTCATTATTAATTCTGTAACTCAAGAGGGCTGTAAGACAGTACTTATGAGTGTTGAGCTTTAATGTGTTCAGTGTATCTGTGCAGTACTTCAGGTGTAGACCTAAGCAGATGTCTCTTAATAACACACATTTTCATTTTTGTTTTTGTAGATGAATTCTTCACTTTTGTCCAGTCACAGTGGAAGGGCTGGACTATATTTTTTACATTATTCTTCATTTCTGTTCTGTGTATTTTGGCAGTGGGTGTACACTTCTTCAGAAAAAATAAAGGTAAAGAGCTTTTAATAATTCCCTTATAATATCCTTCATGCATTCTTTTAAGCTTTAGTAATTCCACATCTGCATTTTGTTTAGAAATAAATACAGAATTGCTTGATAAATCTTACATAGCATGAAAGCAAAATGACACATTCATAAAATGTTTCAGGAGAGAAATTCCACTAGTGTGTCAATGTGAGTATTTTTTATTTGTCAATTTTTAAAATCATTTAATAACAGTTTTGGAAGCAATGAGCATAAAAGAAAGATCTACAATTATTCTGCTGGTCAAAAAAGGTATGTGACCATGTACGATTACAATATTTTGTATCAAGATTAATGTTAAATATTACCTAATGTTAACATGCTTTGTACTAATAACTATTTTTCTTGTACTAATAACTATTTTTCTAAATTCAAAAACTACAGCAATTGCAATGTAAAGGGTGGTGTAGCATTCTTTAATCTGGTTAAAATTAGGCATCAAAGTAACAATGTGACTAAAGACAATTATGTTGGACTGGTCATTGTATTCCATATAGAACAAATCCAAAAAAGGCAAAAAAGGTACGAGGTTTAATTGATATTTATAAGGCCTGTGACATCAGAGTAATAAAACAGACATTGACTACTTGAATCACAAAGAAATATTTGAAAACCTAAACAACAGAGTGAAGAGAAAAAACAACAAAGTGCAGACCTAAATATGAAGCAGTAATGCTCCAAAGAAGTGTGCTATTGCCACTTTAGTGTTCCAGAAAGGTTTCTATGTACAAGAAAAGCATGTGGCACACGGGAGCAAAAACTATTTCAGGATAGATTTCTTTAACTCTGATAGCATTCTCAAGCCCAGAGACAATGTAATGCTGGCATGGTTCACAATTAAAATGATGAATATCCATGAGTGGCTGAGTTAAAGTCTCCACTTCACCTCATTGGGGATCTGTGTTAAGATTTGGAAATGGTAGTCCATGAACATTTTTGCAGAAAATTAAATAAGCAAGAGCAAAACAGGCAAGAGGAAAAGGCAAAGATTACTCATAACCTGAGCGAATAACTGGTAGACACCTACTTCAAAGACTTAAAGAAACCAAACCTGAGTTGACCAAATAAGTAGCCTAAATAGCTGTGCAAATAATATATTTGATGTACTTTGACTTAAAGACATATGCTGACATAAACTGATGTTGTCATACTTAAATTTTCCCTTTTTCAGCTTGTAAATTTTTCATACACTACAGATTGGAAAAAGAATCACTTATTATATTGTTAAATTTCAGCGCTTACAACGAATCTGTACTGTTCTGTAGAACACTGAGTATACTTTGGCATCTAATATTTTGAAATTGCAAGTAGAAAAGTTCAAACATTTTTGTTTTTTAAAATGACCATTTTAGTTTTTTTATTAAAAAAATATATAATTTGTATCTTATATAACATACTATAAGATCGTACTGTATATAATCTACAAGATGCAGAACAAGCAGATATTTTGTCAGGATGGGTCTATCATTACAACATTTCTTAGCTCTGACATCTTTCCTGATTTTGTCTTTCTTTAGTGCTTGTTTTGTCTGTGTGTTACACTGTTATTTAGTTGCTATGACATATGCTTGGCAATAACCATCAAAAAATATAATTTTCCTTCTGTTACAGCTAATACAGAAAATCAGAAAAAGAAACTTGAAGATGGCAAGTAATACATTTTACTTTAATATATATTATGCAATATTCAAGTACCTGCATTGAGTTGAAAGATGAAACAGATCCATTAATTTCTGTACTTTGTGTCATGTACGTCCAATTTTGTTATTGTAAAAAATAATTGAGTTTGACAGGTTTGCTGTGTTTGATATGGTTTTCTTTTACAAGATGCTGTCATTCACTAGTATTAAACCAGACCCTTATGTTTACAGTCCTGCCAAACACTGAAGAAAAAATAATAATGCTGTTACAACAATAAAGCCCCTTGTCTGTATAAAACATTGTAAATGGCAAAGAATAGACATTGGTGTGCACTGTGCTTGGCTTTCAGGCAGATGTCACAGATCACCAGTGGCTACTCAGTCATCTCACTACTGTGTTTTATGCAGTAGAATACTAATGTTGGAAGGAACAGTTCCTGTCATTGTAAAACCAACAGGATTAGAGAGATTTTAACAGTGCCTGCTGCAAAATATTTACTTTAAGATAACAAAGTTTAGTTCTCTTTGTGCACAGGGATGTAATTGTATGGAAATCATAAATGTGGCTTCCAAAAGAGCTTTGATCATATAGGGAGTAGAAATATTCCCTTGTATGCTCAAGTTGCACGTCTCTATGTAAAATGATGCAGTGCACCTTGTCTGTGATGCTACAACCACGGTTACCTGTGAACAGTTGTTCAGTCGTGCTGGAATAAGCCATGGTACATTTTGAAAGTGAATAGCTCTAAACAGAAATCTGAAATCCACTCAACTTGAACACTTAACATTTTTACACTTAGTATTTGCTCCTTTCAAATGTGTTTAGTTAAAACTGAAACTTCTCTTCATTCACTTTGAAAGTGTGCAGTGTCTCTTCTTACAGCAGACTCTATTTTTTCAGTAATCAGTTTAGCAGCTATGCTTTCTTTTCCTTTTTTCCATAAACCATTCATGTACTGTTTTTCCTTGCACTACCAATACCTACCATACTTCTTCAAACTTTACTCAAGAACCTATTATCATGGACAATAGTACTGTGTTTTTTGCTTGCACTTACACTATCTAGAATACCACTTTCCAATCTGTTACTTATAAAGCTACCATTATGATGTTTATAAGTTATAGGGCTGTCACAATTACTTCCTAGCTGAAAGAATTTCTCCATCAAATCCAGATGATATACAAAACACACAAACTCTCTTCTCCCCATTCCCCATTCTTTTTTCTTTAAGAGCATTCAACATATTCCATGCTCAAATCCTCAATGTCGGAAAAATCCACAAATCATTTTAGTTCACATAAATTAATCAAAATACATTACAGTATGGTGGATTAAGTGATGGAGGACCACATGTTTTTCCATACAAAATATAACTAAATTATATATTAAGTTTCAAAAATATATTTGTCCATAATTTTAATCCTTGTCAAATGATGGCTGTCATGTTTACACAGTGGTTACCATTTCTGCTTGCAGGAGACTAGGTTTGAATCCCAAGCTAGACATAGTCACTGTGTGGCTGTTTTTTTAGTTATTGTGGTTTTTGTCCCATAATAAAGATGTGCATGTAAGGATAATTTACAACTTCATAATGGCCCCAATATCTCTAAGAGTGAGAGTGGATTTGCTTGTTAGTGAATGTGTCCTAGGCAAGTCTGTGGCTTAGTTTCTGTCTTCCACATGAAGCTGTCAGTTTAGGCTTTAACAAAGATGTATGTTGCCCTGCCAAACCAGTTTGTACATTTTCCACAGTAATAAAACGTCTCCTGAAATTGAATGAGTTCAAATATTAACAATTGAACCCTGTGGGATACATTGTGTTTAATAAAATTTCAAAATATCAGTATTGGATGATTGGAAGCTTACAGTTGTGCTTGAAAGTTTGTGAACCCTTTAGAATTTTCTGCAAAAATATGACATAAAACATCATCAGATTTTCACTCAAGTCCTAAAAGTAGATAAAGGAAAATATAAATGATGAAATTGAGGTTTTAATGATGGCTCATTCTGACCCTTTAGCTGTAATATGTGGTGAATTAACCATGTGACTTTGAAGGAAAATGACAAATTTCTATTAGTTTGTGTCATGTTCCACTCTAGGAAATAACACAATCAACCTGCTCTATTCAAATGTTAAAGATGCCTTTAAATGTAAACCACTTGCTCCTTTAGGCAAGTCTGACCACAACCTCATTAATCTCATTCCCAGCTACAAGTCTGTTATTAGATGGCAACCTGTTACCACTAGAATAGTAATAATGAGGAGTCTGGAGGCTGAAATGGCTCTGAATAACTGACAAACCAGAAGGCTATTGGAAGAATGTTTTGTGAACGGATGAGGCCATAAAAGAACTTTTGGTTTAGATGAAAAGTGTTTTGTTTGGAGAAAGGGAAGAATGGTTAAAGAAGAATAAAGTTAATGTTTTGGAATGGCCAAGTCAAAGTCCTGACCTTAATCCAATAGAAATGTTGTGGAAGCACCTGAATCCAAGCAGTTAATGTGAGGAAACCCACCAACATCCCAGAGTTGAAGCTGTTCTGTATGGAGGAATGGATTAAAATTCCTCCAAGCCATTGTGCAGGAATGAGCAAAAGTTACTGTAAACATTTAGTTGCAGCTATTGCTGCAAAGGGGGGTCACACCAGATACTTAAAGCAAAGGTTCACATACTTTTGCCACTCACAAATATGTAATGTTCGATCATTTTCCTTAATAAATAAATGACAAAGTATAATATTTTTGTCTCATTTGTTTAACTGGTTTCTCTACTTTTAGGACTTGAGTGAAAATCTGATGATGTTTTAGGTCATATTTATGCAGAAATATAGAAAATTCTGAAGGGTTCACAAACTTTCAAGTACAACTGTACAAAGCTAAAATAGAAAACAAATTCACTCAGAATAACATGAAAGATGTCAGAAAATGATTGGACATAATTACTGGGCTCAAGCAATGTATGACACAGGTGCCAGAAGTAGATGTCAACAAGGCTAATTCTCTGAACCATTTTTAATAACCTTTTCCTCCCTCCTTCATCTTCTTCTAATGACCAGCTCCCCAACACTATCCATACTTCAATTATCAATAATTCATACATCAACAACTCCTACCATTTCAACTAGAATGGTCAGTTGATGAGTCTCCCTCTGACCATCAATATGGGCTGTCCATAACTGAAGATCAAGTAAGGAGACAACTGAGGACACTACACATAAGAAAAGTCCTTGAGTTCCTAATGCCTGTGATGAACAACTTTGTGGTATTTACTGTCCCCTGTTCAGTCTATTTCTAAGGCTCCAGAACATACCACTACTGTGGAAAACATCCTGTATTGTTACTGTTCTAGAGAAGGCAGGTGGTTCTTCACTTAATGACTACAGACCACTGGCACTTACGTATCACATCATGAAGACCTTTGAAAGGCTGATTTGGACCCACTGCAGTCCTATCTCTATCTATCTATCTATCTATCTATCTATCTATCTATCTATCTATCTATCTATCTATCTATCTATCTATCTATCAATTGTGGCCAATAGGGTTCATTCCAGCACCTCAAACACCAGACACAATTATACACATAGAGCCCCAGGTTCAAAACCAACACTTTTATTTTCAAAAACATGAACCTTTTACAGGCTTCCTGCTTTCAGTGTCATAGCAGCTCTCACACAACACAGTCACTCTGTTTGCTCCTTCCGTTTTCCTCCACTTCTCCCAGAGGAGTGTTGTCCCGTTCCTCTCCTGACTCCAACTCCCTGAGCCAAGTACAGGACTGAACAGATTTTTCCACTTATGTCCACTAAAGCAAGGTCTTTTAAATCAAGCATTTTATTTGGTAAATGCATAGTCACCCACAGTCAATGGCTTTATTAGTAGTGCTGAGCTTTTCTCATTTAAATAATAATTATCATCTGTTTTCACTTATAAAATTAATTTACCAACACTAAAATGTAAAGAAAAAAAATGTGAAAGCAGAATTCTAAACCGAAAAAACAAAATTCTCAGCCCCAAATTAGTGCATTTTTAGTGGTTTACTTGAACCATGTATATTATTACCAAAAACAATTCAAATGTTCCCTTTGCAGTTTCAAAAAAACCTTCCTGTTTCATTTTATACTATGATCATATTTAAAATATCAAAGATCCTTTAAAGACAAAAATACCCAAGAATATCAGTTAGATGCCAGTGAAAGGCAAGTATGGACCACAGATCATCAGACAATGTGTGCAAAGAAAAAATCTTCCTACAATATCAGAAACTGCTAAATTCCAGAACAGTTTTTATTTACAGGTCACAGGATTAATCAGCAGTCATGATCATTTCATGTATATATATACTGTATAAATTATAGTGTATATGCTGCATTTGAATTTGTTTTGTGAATATAAAAACCTAACCTAAATTTATTAAGTATGTATTACATCACACAAAATTAGTGACACCATAAAAATGCAGTTTCTAGCTGACCTGGGGGGTATTTTTCGTATGTGGATTACTCGTTTAGCCGGATGTAATTGTTGATGATTTGGCATGATCCTGGGTCTGTTGGTTTTTCGAAACTCTTGCTGGATGTGTTGTTATAGCAGCACATCCAAATCCTGAAACCTGCTCGGAGCAGGTTTGTTCTATGTAAACAAGGATTAGCTCAAACACTGAATCAGTGTTCGTGTATGGAATTCATTCAGTCATCGCTTCGTCATTCATGAGTGAGCGACCAATTCATATCGGTGCACAAATTATAAAAAGAGAATTTCATATTGAGAGGGTTTTGCGGGATCTGCAAGATCCTTTATTGCCCCCTTTCGAAAGATAACACTTTAGCCGAGGGGGAATATTGTACCTCAAAGATTTGTTAGCACCTTATATTCGAAGTAAAACTAGGCGAAGTCGGGTTCTCACAACCACACTGACAGTATGCATTGCTTTGAGGTTTTTGCAAGCTGCACTTTTTATATACTGTAGGCGATGCGGAAAATCTATCTAAAAGTGCAGTTTGCCAGGCAATTCGTAAAGTCTGTTTGGCTCCGAAATATTTCCTTTAGGTTTTCATAGTGTTTCCTGGACACCTCCGTGTGCAGACAATAAAAGAGGCATTTCATGCCATTGCAGGTAGGTAATACACAGGCAAAAACACCCACAGTTCCATAAAGAATCTCACAATCAGCCTAACATTCTTATTATCCAGGATTTCCAAATGTGATTGGGGCACATGGGACTGATCAGAGTGGAGTTTGTTCAAACATTATTTGGAAAATTTACCTCTCCTCCTGATGAATAATCTGACACAGTGTCTTCATCAAATATTTGACCTTTGTCAATATCTTGTTGGTCAGACACAGGTTCTAGGGATATGACATTCCCTGCAACTGATCCAACAAAAAAGAGGGCTACAGTATATGGAACATACATATGGCATACATTGAGGACAAATATATGCAATGGCCATCCTTTACCTGAAATGAAGTGACCACTTCATCCTGCCACTGCTTCTGAGGAGGAGCTTTCCCCTGGAATACCCTCAGAAACCGGGCGATGGGCATTTTGGAGAGCCAACTCTTCTACAGGGGTTAGGTCTGGACTGCATGGACCTCTGCCTTCTTCTTATTAGCATTAAAATTAATGTTTTTTTATATTATATATGATTCTTTATGTCAACAAATTAAACAAAAAATAAAATAGTTATATACCAATATTTACCAGTTTGAAGTACTGTATATTCTTTATTTTTTTTATTATTATATTTTTATTAATTTTATTGCTATCCATACAAATCAATCAAGTTTTTACAAAAAGATAAAATTGAGTTAAGGACAACTCGATCCCCACCCCTGAGAGAGAGAGCAAGGCAAATGGCGTGAAATTTAAGGCTTGTAAACATACCTAAATTAATAAATTCTCTGTGCTTTATGGGCTTTTTTAAAAATATTCCTGGTGGACTCAGGATTGGGTCACTGCTTTTTGCAGATGATGTTGTCCTGTTTGCTTCATCAGGCCGTGATCTTCAGCTCTCTCTGGATCGGTTCGCAGCTGAGTGTGAAGCGGCTGGGATGAGAATCAGCACCTCCAAATCCGAGAGCATGGTCCTCAGCCGGAAAAGGGTGGAGTGCCCTCTCAGGGTTGGGGGAGAGATCCTGCCCCAAGTGGAGGAGTTCAAGTATCTCGGGGTCTTTTTCACTTTCCTCCGGGGTGTCTGGGCTTTTCCTTAAAGATAGGGTGAGAAGCTCAGTCATCCGGGAGGGGCTCAGAGTAGAGCCGCTGCTCCTCCGCATCGAGAGGAGTCAGATGAGGTGGCTCGGGCATCTGATCAGGATGCCTCCTGGACGCCTCCCTGGTGAGGTGTTCGGCACGTCCAACCGGGAGGAGGCCCGGGGAAGACCCAGGACACGCTGGAGGGACTATGTCTCCGGCTGGCCTGGGACGCCTGGGATTCTCCGAAGAGCTGGAAGAAGTGGCCGGGGAGAGGGAAGTCTGGGCCTCTCTGCTTAAGCTGCTGCCCCCGCGACCCGACCTCGGATAAGCGGAAGAGAATGGATGGATGGATGAAGATCCTGCCATGTTTTGAAAAAAGTCTGAAGTACTGTATATTCTTGTACTTCACTTTATCCTGTTCCCATATTCTCCTTGTGCTCACGTTTGATCTGGAATTATGACATATTAAATAATAATTAATGTGACACATAGGAAATGAAACGCTGCATTCAGTAAGTATAATGCACACTACTTACGCGTTTAATTTGTCGGCCACTTTTTGCCAGCCGTCTTTTCTGTTTTGGGCTCTTTTTGCAGTGTTACCCCTTGTGCATATTAAATCTTGAAATTCTTCATATCCTTCGAGTAAAAGGTCCTGCTCCGCTTGTGTGAAAAAATGTGCTCGTTCTTTCGTCATTTTGTTGCAGCCTATCTGAGACTTGCTGATATTGTTTTCTAGATTCAGTATATATGGGCTTTTCATTCAGCGTGGGCGTGCGAAATCATCTCAGCTAGACTAATCTACTACAGGGTTGCGTTTGAAAAACCAACTTATCCCGGATGAGCTTCACCGGCATTAACTCATCCAAGATGAGGTATCTGATCTCGGATGATTTAAGCGACGTACGGAAAATACCCCCCTGGTTATTTATTTATTTGTTTGTTTGTTTATTTTATGTGGTGAGAGGTCAACATTACATTACAGTTTCACTAATACAAGTAGCATATTTAGCTTCAGACTGTACCACTTTGAAGGAGGATCATGTTAAACTTTCCACTGGGAAACTCATTACTGTCAGTGTTTTCCACATTATCCCATTTAAACAGTCAACATAAACTGCATTAGTTGTTTCTTTTTTAAGTGATGTAATTTCTTTTTTTGCGCTCTTCCAACAAGCCTTTCACTAGAATCATCAACCATGGAGAAATATAGTTAAAAGCATTAGTTGGAATTATAACAAAGTGTAGCACAGATAAATATCAAAGAAAAGATTCCTACAAGGCATAAAATGGTGTTGAGAAATAAAGATAAAAAGCAAACTGGTTATGAGTGACAATTTCCACTTATGCTTAGTCATAGGATATCATAATAGAAACCAATCCTTGTGCGGCTCACTCACATCCATACTCACTTATAATGGACTAATGTCCAACTTAATATATAGTTGCTCGCATGGGAGGAATCAGAGTACTTGGGGAAAGCCCACGCAGATGTTAGTAAGACATGCAAACTGCTTGCAGACACAATGGTTGAGACAAGAATTGAACCTGGGTGCCCAGGGCTGGAAGTTGGCAGGGCCCCATTATGCCACCAGCATTGAAATATTTTAGTGTCAGTAATTATCTCTATAATTATTGTTTTCCAACCTTAACTGCCTTATAACTGATTCTGTCTCAAGAAATATATATTTAATATTTTAGGTATTGATTTTTATGCTTGAAATAAATCTGAGAAACCATGCTTCATAACTTTAACGATTCATTAATTCTTTCAACTGAACAGTTTCTTCAAATGCAGAGTAATATTTACTATATGTATTATGTGATTACAAAAGAAATCTAATAATTCATTTATTATGTATTTTTGACACACAAGAGAAATGGAGATATTTTGACAATCTGACAGCTAAACTGTCCCCATTTATTTTTTACAGAGAACAATGAACTACGGAAGGAAATCAGTAAGAATATTCTCTCTTTGACAATAATGCATTTATTGGTGATAATCATAATGAAGCAATGTTGTATAAACAAAGATTTTATGAAAAAAAACATTACTAAGTAAGATATTTTAATTTTGAAGTATCTTTTATTATTATTATTATTAATACCATGGCAGGTGATGTCATATAGTGGCTAAGACTCTGGACTTTAAACTGGACAGGCTGACATTTAGTTCTAACCTTTCACTTAATGTGAGGCCCTGAGCAGGTCACTTCTATGTATTAAAGTGGTATAAAATATCTAGTTGTATAAGTAGCAGCAATGAATCCTAAAGTTTTGAGTTGCTGTGTTTAAAGGACCCTTCCAAATATGCAGATAATAACAATAGGTTAACTAATGTTTATCAAAAAATGAACAAGACCTTGAGTGTAGTTTTCATATTGTTATGAACCCCAATGTGTAAAACTTTAATATGTTTTAAACAAATTACTTCAGTTTCACTACTATAATTTATAAAAATATTTTATCTCATGTCATTTAATATATATGTAGTAGCTATTGATCAAATCTTTGCATATTTTATAGAGTAAATTAGGACATATCTGCTGTTTTCCATTTCCTGTTATAGTTTTCCCTAAGCTTGACTTTCTCAGTTTTAGCATTTAAAATTGTAATTTTGGACAGCTGTAAAATTCTTTAAATATAAAAAAATCCATCAAAGGCATGACTGAGGTTACTGTAATTCATTTTTTTCTCAAAAAAACAATTCCACTTGACTTAATAACAAACACTCAGTTTATTTCATTATGTTTATTTTTATAGGCACAATATCATAGCCTCAACAAGAACAGGGGGCACATAAGGAAGCTGGTTAAAAATAAAATTAGAAAAACTATTACAAAGGTTTTCTTTATGCATCAAAAGCTGCCATATGGTCTAGCAAATGGCATACCTTTTTGGCTCTCTATTTGATTGTGTTTTGCAAAAAAATGGGTTTGGGAAAACCTGTTCTTGTCAAAAAGTTTATGTTCCAATGTATTTCTTATATTTTGAATGCTATTTTTACTTTAATTAAGGAGAGTGAACAAAAGTTTGTGGGGTTTTGTCATAGCACGCTGTGTTTGAAAATTATGACTCTTTATCAATAATAAAATCGGGTGCTGCTCCTTTCATGCTCCAATTTTACTGCAAATTTCCAAATGGTCCTATCAGCTGTCGAACGGCTTTGCTGAGCTCAGAAAGCAACACTTGGCTCTTATTTATGTTAATGGCATGACTTTCAAATATAACAATCTATTTCTGTATCACTCATTTATTTTTATTCCACCCAATTATGGAGATCTTAACCTTTGATAAGTGAGTGTATGTACAGAAGCTAAATGAGTTGTGGTATGTTATTGCATGTTTCTTTGGGTGTCAAAAACCCAACGACCATAATGCTAAAAGTGAGCAAAACTGTAAAAAATACTTATGTGTTCATACAGTTTTCCTGGATTATCGAAAAACCATGTAGCAAATATAAGATATGCACAGTATGTTATTAGTATTTTTATTATTCTCTGTTGTGGTACCCATTATGGCTTAGTGCCATTTTGATAGTGTACTCATTAACACTTTGCCTAGTTGAGAACCAGCTATAGATACCTAGGGTAATGGATGATTTCACAGAACCTTTTATATCATGTGCTTGGATACATTTTGGCAGGACATCCATTCCTGGGAGTATTGACTATTCTGCCAGATTTTCTTCATTATAACAACATGACTCCACTTGTGTTTTGGTGTAACGTGTAACCCTTGAGCTTTTGCAGAGATTCTTGAACATCTTTCAAAACTCATAAACATCCATTTTTTCTAGCATTTATTCAATAACTCTATTTGATCTTGATATGATGTTCCTTTAAGAAAATGTAGCTAAAACAAAGTTACTCTGTCATATATTATACAGGACTGGCCTAAATCAGGGTTGATTGTCTTTTTAAATCATACAAACATTTGTCTCTTTGACAAAGCTGTGTTTACAGTAGGGGCAATAATTTTCATACCTCAGTAACAAAAAGTGATAGCTCCTCCAAACTTCTCTTTTGTATAAATAATTGCCAGCTACAAAAAAGCTTTAAACAAACTCACATTAAAAACATTAATTTTCTAAATCGAGCAGCAGACGAGCAATTTTTCATTCCAGTGCAATTTTATGTGGTGTGTAAGTAAGCCTGTGACTTTTACTTTTTAGTTCCATTAAGCAATTCCAGTCAAATTGTTTTGTGTTTTATTTTTTTATTTATGCTAAGTACAATATACAAGCAATTTGCTGTGTGCATTTTTTGCATTTATTAAGGTTTTGTCACATGTAGAATGTAATTTTTTTGTTTATTTTGCTTTTTGAATTGTATTTAATAATGCCATAATTTTTACTGTCTTCATTTTCATTATTTACACAATGCCTTAGTTCTGTCATGTAGCACTGGGGTTGCACTTGTGACATTGCATGTTACTATGTATAAATAAGGAGACAGTCACGCAGACAGGTAATCACTTGGTGGATAAAAATTCTGGCTCTTTAGTGCTGGTTAGCTTTGAATTCAGATTCAGATTCAGACTCAAGCATCAGGTTTTGATTTTTCTGTTTTTGAACTTTTAGTCGTCTACTACAGTTCTTGTTTTGACCTTCAATTTCTGGTTGATCATTTCTGTTTGGTATTTTGTCTTTTTTGACTGCGTCTTTTCTGCATTCTGTCTTCTTCTAGTGTTTTCATAATTATAATAATCCTCAGACACTCTGCACATCCATAACACTAGGCAATAAGCTGATCACATATATTTTCAGAGAAAGGTCATACCCATTTCACCTTAACCAGAGGAATGAGGCTTGAGTGAGTAAAAATGTAAAGAGAATCCAGAATTTTTATCTTCTGGATCTAGTTTGGTGGCATGGACAGGTTCAACTGTATCATCTTTTGTCTTTTGTGCTCGTACAATGAATTTCCTATTTTTTTGTCTGTGTAGTTTGGGTCTATGAACACTGAGGTTAGTATCACCATCACAGAGTGGCCATACAAGTAACAGTTTTTACCTCACTGATGAAGGACATGTCTAGTGCGGCAGCTAGCATCTGTTAATGAGGGAGATGCAGTCACTGTATAGTGAACATACGTAGCATTTTATTAACATGGAACTATTGTGGATGAAAAAGAATTCAGAGGTCAGCAATAGAAATGACATGGTGTGTCAACACTCTGCAGGACCAGTACAATGCACTAATACAGGATTTAGTACTTTAAGAGAACATATGAACAACTAAAAACTTAGTGTTGTGCTGTCTCTGTCCTGAACTTTTCAGATCCCACAGGAAGAATTAATGATGTACCATGGAGAGTGCAAACTTTTAATGTTTTGTTGTCAAAGTCTTCTGTCTTCTTATTACACCTTCTGTGTAAATATGAAAAAGAGTGTCTCTCTATTGCACATTTAAAATCTGATTTGGAATATTTACTAGGTAATACCTTTCTTCCAGATAGAAACATATATTGTAAAATATCTCTACCATGTTGAACTCTATTTTCTTGAAGTTGAACTTCAAGGGTATTTCTTCTGGCAGTATGATTTCCCCTTATAGCTATCAGTACATGGTGCTGTTGGAATGTGTCTCATCTCATCTCATTTTCTGAAACTGCTTTTCCTGGTGAGGGAAAGAAAAACAATCATTTTTATTACTGGGCTGATACCTTTTTATGAGGCATATTACATTTGTAGTACCATTGGTTAAGTTTCTTTTGTTTTTTTTTTTTTTCCATTTAGAGCACAGGCAGGTGAAGTGACTTGCTTATGATCACAACATGTCAGTGAGATTTGAACCCCCAAATGGTTTTACATCCAAAGCTTTAACCACTATTCCACACTGATTTCCAAGTGTGAGGAGAGAGATAAAATACTTATAAAATGTATTCACTTCCTTTCAAAAAGTGTTACAAGCAGACTTCATTATATCAAATTATTTCACACTGTGGGCACCATCTCATAATTTGAGAAGAAGGGTACAAATATTTAATAAAATTGACATGAAAGTTATCTCATCATCTCATCTTATGAAAACATTTTACCTGGTGAGGGTTATGGTGGAAGCAGGTCAGCCCAGAATTTCCTGTCTCCATCTACAGCTCTTCTTGAGGAATTACTAGTGTTCCCAAGCAAACTAAGAGAGATAATCCCTCCAGCATTTCCTTGGTATGCTACAGGATCTCTACCCAGTGGGACATGCCCAGAGCAGCTCCACTAACTTTTTTCGATTTAGAGGGAAAGCAACTCTACTCTGATGCTTTCCCGAATTGTTGAGCTTCTCACACTATCACACAGTGTCAGACCAGCTGCCCTGCAAAGAAACCTAATTATTGCTACTTGTACTCACAATGTCCTTCTTATGGTTATTACAGCTCATGACCATAGGTGAGGTTAGGGAAGTAGATCAACCAGTAAACCAAGAGTTTTGCCTTAAAACTCTGGTCCTGCTTCACAAGTAAGGACCTGTACAGCACCCAGAATAGCCGTAACCACTTCAATATTCTTGCCAATCTCGTGTTCTCTTTTTCCAACACTCAAGATCCCAAGGGTCTTGTGCACCTTACAGATGCTCAGAGTTGGATCATCTAGAGCTTTGTGTCCCTGGTAGGGTCTCCCTTTGTGAACAGGTTTGGACTGAAATGTCAGAAAAAGAATGGTCCACAGCGACTCTTATGATGGTACAGTGTACCCTGCACAGAAAAAGGGTTACCAGGACTCACTCCTGGAGCCAGGTCTTGGAGTGGTGTTCGCCGGTGGGCACTTCAAAGATCTTGCCTGCTGCTGCTGGTAACATCTAGTACACACATAGCAGGAGAGGTTAAGTAGATATGTACCGTGCTATCAGGTAACACGAACTACACAAAAACCATAGGCATACATTTAGCTTTAATCAAGTTAAAGTAGGTAAGTTTAGTACAAGTGTTTTAACACTGGCAGAGTGGTAGCACAGAGCTAGCATTTCTTTTTTTTTATTATTATTAATTTTATTGCAATCCATACAAAGCAATCAAGTTTTTACAAAAAGAAAGATTGAGTTAAGAACAGATCGATCCCCACCCCTGAGAGAGAGAGCAATCCAAACGGTGTAAAATTTAAGGCTTGTAAACATACCTAAATTAATAAATTCTCTTTGCTTTAGGAGCTTAGTTTAAAATATTACTGATTAGTTCCTGCCATGTTTTGAAAAAGGTCTGTACGGATCCTCTAACTGAGTATTTGATTTTTTCCAATTTCAAATAATATAACACATCAGTTTCCACTGACTTAAAAGAGGAGAGTTTGGGTTCTTCCAGTTTATCAGAATAAGTCTACGTGCCAACAGTGTAGTGAATGCAATCACAATTTGTTTGTCTTTCTCCACTTTAAACCCATCTGGAAGAACACCAAACACAGCTGTTAATGGGTTAGGAGGGATTGTGAGTCCAAGGCTGTCTGAGAGGTAATTAAAAATTTTTGTCCAGAATAATGTTAATTTGGTGCAGGCCCAGAACATGTGACCCAGTGAGGCTGGGGCTTGGTTGCAACGTTCGCAGGTTGGATCATGCCCTGGAAACATTTTGGAGAGTTTTAGTCGAGACAGATGTACTCGATATAAAATTTTGAGTTGAATAATTGTATGCTTTGCATATGGAGCTCGAGTGAATTCTCTGCATTGCTACTTTCCACTCCTTTTCTGATATATTAATTGAGAGATCTTTTTCCCAGTGTCCTCTTGGATCTTTGAAAGGGAGGGATTGTAAAATGATTTTATATATTGTAGAGATGGAGTCTAAGTCCTTGAGATTGAGCAATATTTTTTCCAGCATGGATGAGGGTGCAAGATGAGGAAAATCTGGAAGGTTCTGTTTAACAAAGTTCCTGATTTGAAGATAGTGAAAGAAATGTGTAGCTGGAATGTTAAATTTGGAATGTAATTGTTCATAGGATGCAAAGACGTTGTCTATATAAAGATCTCTAAGCAAGTTAATTCCAAATTTTTTCCAGATATTAAAAACTGCATATGTTTGTGAAGGTTGAAAGAGGTGGTTCTCTTGCAGAGGTGCCACAGATAGAAGCTTCTCCATCTTAAAATGCTTTCTACATTGGTTCCAGATTCTAAGTGAGTGGAGCACAATTGGGTTATTAGTATATTGCCGATAACGTGTGTTTACTGGAGCACAGAGCAGGGAATACAAAGAAGTACTGCAGGATTTTACTTCTATTGCGTACCAAGCATGTGGAGCTAGCATTTCTGACTCACTTTTCCAGGGTCTGCATGGGGTTTGCATATTTTCCCCAAGCATCTCATTTGATTACATGGGTGCTTAACATCTCCCACCATGCGTGTTCTCAATGTTACCACTGAGAGAAGGCAAGTTCTTTGAATATTGGAAATGTTTCAGAAATACTTACAAAAACATTTAGTCCTTTATGTGCTGTGAAGTAGATAACTTCCTCAACCTGAGCCCCTAAATATTTGATGTATGAACAATGGTCACAGCGGCACTAGATCACACTGTTTTAAAATATCTATAGTAAATAACTGGATTATTACATGCAGCACACTTTTTTTCTGAGTGACTATGCATTTGTGCCCTGGAAAAGACTGGCATACCATCAACCATATTTGCTTCTTGCTTAACACCCAGTACTGCCACAACAATCACTAACTCCCTGTGACCCCAAACCAGGCATATTAAATTTACTAATCAGCACATGCAGGATCAATCTCATACATGCGACTTTCATTCAGTTCTTGTTACTTGACTGCACGCAATGTATGTACATAATCTGTCCTTCACTAGCCACTACAGGACATCTGGAACGTACACAGTTATACCAACCACACTAAACAGTATCTTTGGAAATTAATGCAATAAGCTTCAGGAGAAATTCTAATGCAGAAAAGACATAGTTTAGGTTATTACTGCAAAATTTTGAGTGTACTTAATTTATGATTCACAGCTTCTGTATGTTGTTTTATGTTTCAAAAGGGAATAACAAAGTAAAATCTGTTAGGTGGTGTTAGTCAAATGAAGTTATATTTGTGTCATTTTAGGACTTTGTGAAAGGTAAATTAGTTTTATTTACCTCTATGTCCTGGTGTGTAAAATAATAGAAGTAAGGAATAGATGTGCTTAATTTTTCTGTGTGAATGTGGATTTTTAAGACATTTAAGACATCCTGTTTGTTATGCAGTAATGCTTTCTTTTTTCCTGCAGAGTCTACTGGTTATATACTTAAATCAGGTATGTTTTCCAAAGTACTGTTAATATTTTATATAGCTGACTTTAAACAATTCGTATAATCAATTTTCTTGCCTTTTTTGCAGTATCCATCCATCCATCCATTATCCAACCCACTATATCCTAACTACAGAGACATGGGGGTCTGCTGGAGCCAATCCCAGACAACACAGGGCGCAAGGCAGGAAAGAAACCCTGGGCAGGGCACCAGCCCAGCGCAGGGTGCACACACGCACACCTACACACCTACACACCAAGCACACACTAGGGACAATTTAGAATCGCCAACGCACCTAACCTGCATGTCTTTGGACTGTGGGAGGAAACCGGAGTACCCAGAGGAAACCCACACAGACACGGGGAGAACATGCAGACTCCACGCAGGGAAGACCCATGAAGCGAACCCGGGTCTCATAACTGTGAAGTGGCAGCGCTACCCACTGCGCCACTGTGCCACCCCAGGATACTTTGTAATATAACAATTATTTTTGATGCTTTTACCTGCTGTTATAATTAATAGAAACCTCCATGCCTGTCTCTAAGGCTACATTTACACTGTATGACAAGAATCCAGTTCTGATTTTTTTTAATATTTATCTTAAACTTTGATGTACAGTATATATACTACCCAGTTTTTCATTGGCAGCACCTTCTAACACCTAGTACAAATATACAAATGAATTAGCTTGTGGACATGTAAAGTCATTTTTAAGCCTATGTATGTTATGTGTACAGAGGTGATTAAATGCAAATGGAACAGTTTAGTTCTTCAGATATGATTTTATTTCTGCACCATCTGTCCAGATTTTTCCTGTTCAGAGACATCTACTTCTTCTTTCCACAAAGTGTAGCCTAAATTACTTTTATTCATCTACAGTTTGCATTAAGTTGGTGACCATAAAATACCTTAGTTGCACAGAGAGCTATGAGGAAGAAATCATTTTGGCTTAAAAGAAAATCCACACATTGATCATGTGTGAGAATCACAATTGCATTGGGACTGAGACTAACATACATGTTAGCAATTCTGGATACATTGATGCTCATGCTCATGTTACTATGTTATGTGCATGGTTCTTGGCTATTCACTTTATTTCACAGTTAAACTTTGTATTTTTAGTTAAGTGTTGCTCCCACACCACATGAAGTCTATCTATCTATCTATCTATCTATCTATCTATCTATCTATCTATCTATCTATCTATCTATCTATCTATCTATCTATTGAAGTTCAGTTTTATCAAACCTATAGTGTAATCATAGCCTACATGTCTCGGTCTTTCAAGCTGTTGTTTCCACTTAAGATAAAAATTGCAAAAAACAAAAATAATATCTTAAAAATTCAAATGGTTTCACCTGTTTTACAAGTGAATTCCAAGAGTGCTGTATATCTGCTAATGCTTATTAGGAAATCTCATTTTAAAATCATCTCCCTTTATGGTTCCGTCTAGTCTGACATAACCTAGGCTGTATTACTTATTACTGCTTTTCTGTGAGAAAAAACTAACATAGATTAAATGCTTCTAAATGATTTTACTTTCTTTCAGAATGGAAAGGATTACAAAAAACCGCTGGTATGTATATTTTCTCCTTATACTGGTATTGTTCTATTGTGTGCACTCTATTCCAGGTTTCTCAGTGTTGGAAAATTTACCATTTCTAAAACAATAAGGGAATAAGAAAATTGTATTCAATTGTTTTAATTTCATAAAATTATTTTCTTTGAGGGGGTTAACAGCAGTGCGAGTAATTATCGGTGCTATCTTTCATTTTCCTGGGTACAACTCCTGAGACTGGTGGTTGTCTGTTTGGGGCTTGCGTACTCCAGATGTGTCTGCATGGATTTTCCACCAGATTTTCTGCTTTTCCTCCATTCATGTTTGCTTTTCTTTGTTAATCAATATTGGCCATTTAAGTGTGTGTGATAGACTGGCACCTTGTTTGGGGCTGACTTTTATATTTAGTCCAGTGGCCATGCCAGACTAGTCTCCTGCTTTTCATGGTCTTGAATTAAATTTAAGCAGGTTTCAGATTAATAATAATAATAATAATAAATTTTATTTATAGCGCCTTTCCCATGCTCATTATACTACTACATTATATTCTTAGACTGAGTTCGGTCAGTGGCTCAAAACCTGAGCTTGGAACACTAGATTGTAGAGCTACGGATGTAGATGGTTAGAGGGGTTAAAAAGAGTGTACTTCCAGACCATTCTGAAAAAAGTGTGAAACACATCTAGTTTTTAAGAGAAGGTCAAAGTTCTATGGATTAGATCAGAGTCTACTTCCAATCATCAGGTCAGTATTTGCTTCTACAGTAGGTACCTGTGTGTATCTGTCAGAGTAACCAGGAATTCAACTTGTGGTTGCAAGCATAAGATGAATGTCCTGCCAGGATCCACTTGGTCTGGCAAGGACTGCAGTGGTGTCAACCCGTGTTTGATTAATATCACTGATAGAAGGGAAACAAAGGAGATGTTGGCTAATGCTAGAGGTTCAGATGTATTTTACAGTAGTTTAGTTCAATCCTTCAAAAGTGTGTCCTTCTAAATGTGGTTGGGGAATAGAGACTTGACTTTCTGTATTTAAATCTCTTCTTAAAACTGTTTTTAGCAGAAGTCCTTATGTGGCTGTGAAAGCTAAGCAAATATCAACAATGTCCACTTTGTCCTATAGCAGTCATCTAAATCAATTCTTTGGATAAAATACAACAGCAATGAATTTCTATGTAAAATAAATGTGCATTGTTGTGTAAATATGAATGTAAAGAAACAGAAAACCAATAAACTGTTAATAAGAGCCTTTTAATTACTTATTATGTATATTTTAATGCATTGAGAATCAGTATTACATTATGTTGTACAATAGAGAACATGGATTGGCTTTCATTCCAAATGGATTTGATGGTTCCTTACCCAGTTGGGAGGCCCTCATAGTGGATGGTTCCCATGGAAGGATGGGCATCCTGGCTGAAATGTTGGACATTCCCTTGCCTAGATAATATTAAACTGGGAGGGTGGAAGGAAACTGTCTCCAATGTGCTTCTCCAGCATTTTGTGTGCAGAATACCTCTGGAGTATCTCCTATGTGTGTACACCTGCAGGACTGCATGAAAGTTGTAGTCCCGATGGATGACCCTGCTAGGTTTCTTGAGAGCCAGCAGGTAAAGCTGCGTGGAGAACACTTCCCTGTTTTAAGATGATTTTGCCTGACTCAGAAGCGCTTCCTGGGCGCAATATTATTATATCCATAGTGAATGACCATCCAAAACCAGATGTTCTTCAGTTAAAGGTCTACCTTTGTTATGGTGGCTTGTTAAGGTCACGCTCTCTGTAAGTGCTATCAGTCAGTTCTCAGAGTGGTCATTCTGAACTGTCATTGATTACTAATTGACATTTACGTCTGTAATACTGCAAGTGGATTCCTGGTTTTCAGATAAGGAGAAAAAAACCTGAAACTGATTTTGACCAGGGAAACCAATTTATACATAAGCATACGGCAGCAGCTGATTTATGAAAGGTGACTTTCTTTATGTAGCAATGAAAATCGTGTTTGTTTTGTTACTGAAATTCAAATATGCCTCATGGTAATGTCAAATAAAATAAAAATGTATCAATTTCATCCACACTCAACTGAATCTTTCTGTCCGGTCTCTCTTCAGCTCATGTGACTCTGGACCCTGAAACTGCACACCCCCGCCTTGTCGTGTCTGCAGATGGTCATTGTGTACAAAATCAACATAAAGATCAGAACGTCTCTGACACTCCACTCAGGTTTGACACCTGGTCTTTGTCCTGGGGAGGGAGAGTTTCACCTCAGGACAGCACTACTGGGAGGTGGATGTGAAGGAGAGGACTGAGTGGTATTTGGGTGTCGTCAGTGAGTCTGCACAGAGGAAAGGACGAGTGAGTCTGAGACCTCAGTCAGGATACTGGATTGTGAGGATGAATAGTTATGAGCTGACTGCACTGACTGACCCTGAGACCCCACTGCGACTGAGAGCGATACCCCAGAAAGTAGGGATGTACCTGGATTGTGATGAGGGGCGCCTCTCATTTTATAGTGTGGAGGACCATTGGCATATCCACACCTTCAATGGAGGCGTCACTGGGAAACTGTACCCACTGTTTGAACCTGGAGTTGATGGAGAAGAGCTTGAGATCCTGCAGCCTGGAGATGAAATAAACCAGTCTGACCAGCACAAGGAGACTTGCTGACAGATTATGGGGTAGTTTGATGCAGAGTTTTTAATTATGTAATTTTGTTGCTTCAAATGTTAATTCAGTGTATTTCAGATCTTCTTCTCTGTACTCTATCATTTCTTTAATTGAATGTGTGTAAAATTCAAACATATAGTTGAAGAAACAGTACACTGCATTGCTAGAGAAAACAGTATTTAAGTAAAACAGAAAAAAATGTTTTATAGTACAGTATAATAAAAATTATGTTAATGTTAGGATCAACTTTGTTGTAAATAAAGGAACCATTTTCACTGCACATTTGTTGAGAGGGATTATTGGGATATCTCTGCGGGCTTGTCTGGTTCTTCGTTCATTTCAATGTACTGAACCCTTTTTGTAGCCCTCTTCTGAACTACTTCTTTCACCTATGTTGTGTCCATTATTAGGCTTGAATATAAGACATACTGATGATTAGTTTGGACAGATAAACAAGTAATTTCACTGTGAGTTCATTTCAGGAGGTGCTTTCTTCATAGAAAAACTAAAAGGGATTAAATCAACACTGAATTTGTTTTATAGTCAGGTAGTGTGTGACAGTAGGAGTCCAAATGTTTCTGATGCATAAATGCAAAGAAACATAAGGAACAATGTGAGTTATTCAAGTCAGGGCACCTGATTAATTTCTGTTAAATGTGTTCAAAAATGTTTTGTTGAAATTTGAATATTTCAAAAGAGTTACTTTAAAATACACTGCTAAGTAATTAATTTACTGTATTTCCAATATTTGTGAAAAGATGACTTTCAACCAGTGTCCATCTTTTCAGTAACCCATGCTTATCATTCTCAAACATTCTTGATCCAATTCAGGATCACATGGGGCTGGAGCCTATCCCAGCAGCATTGTGTGAATGGCAGGAACCAACCCTAGACAAAGTGTAAGTCCACCATAGGAAACACTCACATGCAGAGAACAACACTCTGTTAACTCACACAGGGCCAATTTGGAATTTTCAGTTAAGCTAATCAGCATGTCTGTCAGGTTGTACAACGAAGATCCATGCATAACATCGGAAGAAAGTACAGACTCCACATGGACAGTAACTGGGTGGTAGATTCAAATGCAGGGATAAATCCATTTTGCTGGAACTGTTGGGCAGCAGTACAACACAATGTGCCACTAGGCTGTCCCTCTAGTGACCCCATTTTTTTTTTTTATTTAAATTTTAACCTAACAACTGGAATAACATGACACATTAATCTCAAACCCATTCACTCACTGGCAGCCGGAGCCTTTTCTGGTGCAATTTGCTACTAGGTAGGAACCAACCTTGAAAAAGTTGCCAGTCCACCTTAGACTAATACCTACCGTTAAATTTAAATGTCCCTTTGATAAATGTGAAAATGTTGTTTATGTCAACTTTTAATTCACACTTGAATGTTCCTTCAGTTTTTCCTAGCATTTATGTAAGATGCCTCTTAGCGCTATAGGTGGTGCTTAATAGAGGAGAACTTAAGACTTGTTTTAAGAGTAGGTACATGGCAATTGAATGTGTATTTGATAGTATATTGAGTCACTGATATCTAGACAGTTTTTGGAGAAACCTTTCAATATGGTCATATCCACTAACTGTCCCCTATATTGTATAGTGATCTTATCTGCTAAAGTCATATCTTCTTGCCTAGGTAAAAGTTTATTAGTCGTGTAGGAATAGAAAGAATTTTAACTTGTACATCCCAGGGACAGCAAAATAATGTAGTGTGAGGCACATAATCACTCAGTTAATTATTAGTTTAATTTTTGTTAATACTGGTAATTAATTAAAACAATCAAGAAAATGCCCTTCATGGCATGTCAAGTACATGTAGATTGAGTGAGGTTTCACTTCCAGGCCAGTACGCCATAATTATGAAAAGAACTTTACAATGTTTGAGCGAGGTTTATAAGTCTACCTGAATATTTTCAATTTTTCTGTTGGGGTTTTAAAAAAGCTTTGAACATATCCTCTGAGTGAGAATTAAATGTTTCCCAATTTCATATAGTATAGAACATCAGCTACCCACAGACCTATAACAGGTGGGCTGGAATACTTCCAGGTGAGCAAGATAAGTGTAGGAGAGAACAAAAACATCAACAACAACACTTATTTATGTAACACATTTTCATACAAATAGTGTACCACAAAGTGCTTTACGAGATAAAGAAAGAGAGGTTTATAAAAAATAAAAATAAGATTAGGCAATACTAAATAATAAAGAATAAAGTAAGGTCCAATGGCTGGGAGGACAGTAAAAACAATAAAAAAACTCCAGAGGGCTGGAGAAAAAAAACAAAATCTTCAGAGGTTCCAAAGCCACGAGACTGCCAAGCCCCAACTAGGCATTCTACCCAACATAAATGATCTAAATTAGTCCTCATAGTTTTCAGGCTTCATGCGAAAGAATAAGATGATGATGATTATGTGGACATCTGTGGCACTGCCTTCAATCCATCAATGTTGAGACTGCATGGTGCCTTGATCAAGTGGTGGTGGCACAGATCGTCATTAAAAAAAAAAAACAGAAAAAGAACAGCAGAGATAATTAGGAATTAGTATGCACAAAGAATTTATGCCATTCTTCGTGACGGAAGGTGGCCACCAGTGCCCACTTCGTAGAAGCTGAAGGGGGCGGTTGCATAGTCGATTATCCATGTGGCCTCGGGAAGGTAAACAGAGAGCCCTTAAACGGGGACACAGAAGCAGGCAGACACAGGCACAACAATTCAATCAAGGCAGTTATTTACAATACAATAAATTAAATCAATAAGCAGTCAGTGCCATGATAATAATCTGCAGATGAAGCCCAAAATTAAAAAAGAAAATTGAGAGGAGAAGGAGGAGCAGGCCAGTCACTTATCAAAAGAAAAAAAAATTAAAAACAGCTTGGGAAAGGAAGGAGGACTCCCTCCATGCCAACATACACTGTGCCAGTCACTTATAGAGATTAACAAAATCTTAAGTAGGCCTCCTCGTGACCAAAAAAAAACTGTAGTATGAGCCCCATCTACAGATTCAAAGTTTTAAATAAATGAATAAATAACCCTTTAATGGTATCCCCCCAGTGTCAGCATGCTTCTGCCTTCTTTTTTCCTCCAGCCACTCCTGCACGCTTTTACTGGCTGCGGTGGAGCAAAAGGATTCCCCCCCAAAAGCAGCTGTGGTTGAACTCCTTAGTCTTTGGACTGCCACAGTGCTGACAAATAAAGGCCTCCACCTTTTTCCTTTGTTTGTGGGGAACACATTGCCGGCATGCCAGCTCCTCCATTTCCTGCTTCTTCCTGCATTGCCAGGCAGTGGTGCGGGATACAGTATGCTGTGTACGGGTTAGAGTTGCTGGGTGACAGGTTCTTCATGTGGCACAGAGCGGTGCCCGATGAGGAGTTGGGAACCGAGCCCGAAGTGTGGCCTGACGTGGGACAGAGAATGGAAAATCAAAGGCAGTGGTCTGCTTGGGGCTTGTGGGCAGTGGGCACATGACAGGGGTGGGCTCTGAAGCCAGGGCAGAGGTGCTTGGCAAGGGCACAGTCTGCTGCAGAGCCTGCCGTACCAGATTCCTGGTGAAACACAAGCAAAGGATGTCAGAGTGGGAGGAGAGGGACATGGGGGACCCCACTCACCCTGTGTGCATTTACCATTGTGCCAGGGTACACTGACTGAGGGGGAAGAGTTGAATATGGGTCCGGGACAGGATGTTCTCCGGGATGCTTTTGTAGTCCCTCATGATGGCTGCCCAGCGGTTCACCCTCACTCTGCAGATGGTGGTTCCCACTGGGTGAATTCTGGACAGCTGGATGTAAACGGCCTCCACAAGGCAGCTGATGTCAGGCATCTGTGCAGCTTAGCCGCCTTGGCTGACCATGCACCTGCAGAAGGGAAGAGAGGAGAGTGTCAGTCCTGCCACTAATGCGTTTGATCAAAAGGAAGGAGGTTGCAAAAGAGGTTGAGAACCTACCGTTGTAAGCTCTCCACTCCTGGGGTGACACTGGTGTGCGAGTGCTTGCATCAGAACTTCCCCTTCACCAGTCTTTCCTAGTGGAGTGGTGGGAAATGAACCGGGGCCCTCTCGCCCTCCGGCAATTGTTCCCAGAGGGCGAC
Organism: Polypterus senegalus; assembly: GCF_016835505.1. Lineage (NCBI taxonomy): Eukaryota > Metazoa > Chordata > Cladistia > Polypteriformes > Polypteridae > Polypterus > Polypterus senegalus. The sequence continues at coordinate 37,811,403 of NC_053154.1, read as the reverse complement.
AATCTCCTCCACTTGGCGTTGCGTTATGTAGGTATGGTGACACAGCTCCACAAGACTGAAGGCCAGGTTGACCATGTGCTGGTAACCCAGGTCACTGCTATCCTGTTGGGGGAGACAGAGAGAGTGAGAGAGGAGTACTCATCAGATAATCCATGGGTATATTGTGACTCTTCAGAGCAGACTTGCCCGCTCATGGCACACCCTGTGAATGACCTTGTCTCCAGGAGAGGTATCCTGCTCAGCTGGCCCGGACTGTGAGGCACCAGTGGCAGGGTGCAACTGGGATGTCTCAGAACACATGGCTTTGGCAGTTGGCTGGGAGAAGTCCTCCTACAGACCAGGCTCCTCTCCCACCACCTAAAACCGCCTGGAAGTTCTCGTCAACAGCATCACTGTCATTGTCTGTCTCGGTCCCATCCGGAGTGTTTGGGATCCCTGCTCATCACTTCCTCCAGCACTCAACCAGTTTGCAAAAACAGATACTGGATGCTGATGAGCTTACCTGTGGAAAAGAGGGGATTTGTTAAAGATGAAAAGGTGGGAGGGATGGAGAGACGGTTGGACGGAAGGACAGACAGACAGAAAGAGACCAGGCCTGGACAGAGCTAGTCACCCACCTCACCAGTGTACTTTGCAGGCTGGGTTTAATCCTCAACCAGCTTCTTGCCAAGCAGATGTTCGCTCAGCTGATTGAGGGAGCTCTGGAGTTGGCCACTGTTGCAGACAAGTTGATGGTTTGCTGCCTCCATTGCCTGTGCCACACGGTCCTCATTCCACCACGCCGGGCCTTCCAGGAGATAGGCCTGAAAGTGGGCCACGTTGGCTGAAGTGCATGAAAGACAGAGACAAAAATATAATGCCACCTACTCCCTCACACAAGAAAGGTGACAAAGGTCCAGATGCAGGTGGAATGACTCCAAGGAAGTCGAGCCCCACGCACACCTGTACCAGCAGCGTGATCCCCCTGTGACTGCCCGGTTTGCATGTATTGATGCATGCTGGCTGAGTCGTTGATGCAGTGGAGATGGCGCCTCTGTGGATCATCTCACGGTCCAAAAGCAGGACACCCATGTGTCTGTTGCATCCCCAAAGGCCTCCAGCATCTCGTCATTGAGCTGGCCAGTCTCCTCCACCCTGCACATGTGTCGGTGGCAGTGGCTGGCCAGCTCCTTCAAGTAGATGTTTCCAACACCAAAGCCCAGGGGACCTGTCCCCACTTCATCAGCCTTAGCCTGTCACAGCCAGGCAACATCTCCCTGGTCATGCTCAAATATGCAGAAGGAGAGACGCGCCACGAAGAAGCTGTAGAGAGGATGGCTCTCCGTGGTGACACTCACCGAGAAGTGTCACATCAGGTGCCACACGTCATACTACACCACTAGTTGATCCTACTGGTGGGACAAGAGGGACACCTTGCATGGGCCCCCGAGAGGCATCAGAGGTGGGGACACACCAGCATCCCGGTACCTCTGCATCAGTCCTGTGGCCATGGGGTGCAGACCAGTGCTCTCGGTGGCAGTGAGGACGCTGATCAGGATCTGGCCATGCTCATTCCCCACGTTTGTCACCTAGGCTGCCATGCCGGTGGCAGCACTGGTGAGTTTCTTAGTCACCTGAAGGATGAAAGGGAGAGAGATGGTAAGCTCAGTAGAAGGAAGGAAGGAAGGAAGGAAGGAAGGAAGGAAGGAAGGAAGGAGGGAGGGAGGGAGGGAGGGATGGTAGTATTGCTCACCTTCTTAGTTGAGTCCATCTTCAAGATTGAGCTAAAGATGGAGGTAATCTTGGCCTTGGTCTCTTCTAGTCGTGAAGCCACTTCCTTGGCATAGATGGCAGCCACTTCACGCCTGGCACCAGAGTCATCAGTGGTGGTGGAGTGGGAGTTGTAGATAGCTGGGCACCCAATGCCAGGAACTTGGCACACGCTGACATGTACTTTGTGGACCGTGACATCCAGGACCTGGTGTGCTCCTCAAGCAGATATCTGAGCAGCCGGGTTGGCCCCGTTGCCCAGAGTGCACTCGCGCATCTGCCTGATGAGCTTCTTGTCACAGGATAACCTAAGTCAGAGAGGACAGAGACGTCAGGACAGCCCGTGTGTCTTCCTGATTACCTGTGGAGAGTTGCCCCAGCCATCAGAGACCCCCTGTTTGACATTTAAGTCAGGACGGCTTGAAACTCGTCCTGGTGGGCGAGGTCTAGGTGATCCAGGACATCCTGTGACCAGCCTGCCACCTTCTTCCTGTAGCGCCGGCATTCCAGGTACTCTGTGGCAATGAAGTACCATCAATCTGTGTCCAGGACCCTCTGGACAGTCCTGTAGAGGCTTGCTCCTGACAACCAGTGGCTATACACAGGGCAGGAGAGCTTGTAGGCCCATATGTGGCAGGACATCCACAGGAAGAATGGGTGCTGAAAGAAGGTGTCGGGCGATGCCATGGGCTGGAGGTGCAAGTTGTGGGGGCCAGGAGGATGCCACCAGAGGCAATGTTTAGGGGTCAGCACAGGCTTTCTGTCCTATCCTGGGGTGAAAAGGACCCGGCTAATCCACACCTGCTGTTCTTTTGGCAGAGGGGTCCTCCAGCCCTTGGGAAAAAGCAGCTGAGAAACACCAATAGAAAAAGAAACAAAAAGAATCATACAGGGTCTGTTCCTTTCTCAGCTACGGTATTTGAAGGAGCACATCCCTTCGACTCACCTCACTCCTCACTGCACAGTGTTTGCGTAGGGTGCTTTGCTTGATCAGCAGTCTCTTGGGAGCACTGGGATGGCGCAGGCCTTCCACTGGTTGCAGACTGGGAGGCAGAGGCCGGAGGAGGTAAAGAGACAAACCCAAGGTCATCGTAAGTCCTACAAAAAGCAAAGCTACACACACACACACCACTCCCAGACAAACACATATTAATTAAGAAGGGTACCCAGTAAAGATCATTAATTGTGCCAAAGCACTAAGTGCACCGGAAGTCTTGCTGCTTTGAGAAATCCATCACTGCATGCTTAGGTTGTTTGGAAATTCAAACAAATGTCAGATTAAACAAAAAAAGTCAAGAAGCCACCATCACTTTCTATAAGTGGCTGTTACTTACTGGCCTTCAACTCCATGGTGGCTGACAGCAGCACTTCGTCAGGAATCTCGATGACGGAGGCTGGTGCAGAGAGAGAGGCGGTGGGGGCAGTAATGGTAGTCTTAGTGGAGGTGGTGATTCTTGGAAGAGAGGAGGAGGAGAAGGTTGCTGCCCTCACCAGGTCTGTCTGCCACACATAAAGCTAGAGCACATGTATCCTAGTCTTGGCTTTGGTGGTCTGGTGCCGGAGCCACTTGATGTAACTGCGATGGGGTACAAAAGCAGCACGGCTAAGAGGTGAATAAATAGTAGTGGGGTGCCTTTCTCTGAGCACGCAAATAGAAAAAGGGAACAAGGGAAGAACAAGATAATAAACCGCCAACATTTAGCAAAGTCTGTATACACCAAGCCCAATATTCCAAGAAGTTTTTTTTTTTTAATAAAACTTTGTGTTATTTAACCTATGAATACTTACATGTCAACGCCACAGGTGATGTTGGCTCTATTAAAACAAAGCAATCAACCAGTACGTCAATTAAAGAAAGAAACATTTGTTTTAAGATGAAAACTGTTACTACAAACAAAGACTCAAGTAGGAGCAGTAGTGGCAGCCATGGTAAGGGATACCAGAAACTGCTAATTCTGAAAGAGTAAGAGGACACAAAAAAAATCAGTAGTATCACTAACCATTATATTTAGGCCTTTAATGACATTACAACTACCTTGCTACACTGTAATTTGCTGCTGTTAGCATTATTATAAAGAGACATAATAAATGCAATTCTGTCCAGACTATCTAGAGGTATTTATATTATTGAAATCAGTTTTCTGAAAAGAAAAAAAAACAGTTTCATTAATGGGCACAAAAGAAAAATAAACTTCTTCATTAGATTAAACTACATCTGTTTTATTTGCTGCACACTTCACTATAAATCTTGTGTAGTAGGAGTAGTACTATAATTTTATTAGTTATTATACTACTACTATCATAGTATCGTTATGATATCAATTGTTGACATGGTGAGGGCTAACAACATGATTAGACTTAATGACACCCAGAATGCCATTCTACAAGATGACACCACCTTTCAGAACATCACATCTGTCTGTCTCTCTACGATAGATAGTGTGCTGAAGAGACATGCTGTAACAATGAAACAGTTCTACAGGGTTCCTTTTTCCTGAAATAATGAGAGGGTGAAGGAGCAAAGGTTCCTGTATGGGCATGTACAGTAATGTTTTTCTCTTCAGTATTTAAACATCTATCCATCATCCAACCTGCTATATCCTAACTACAGGGTCTGCTGGATCCAATCCCAGCCAACACAGGGCGCAAGGCAGGAAACAAAATCCGGACAGGACACCAGCCCACTGCAGGGCACACACACCCACACACCAAGCACAATTTAGAATCACAAATGCGCCTAACCTTTATGTCTTTGGACTGTGGGAGGAAACCCACGCAGACACAGGGAAAACATGCAAACTCCACGCAGGGAGAACCCGGGAAGCGAACCTAGGTCTCCTAACTGTGAGGCAGCAGCGCTACCACTGTGCCACATGCTGCCCTACTTTAAACATGCAGTTTTGTAATTTTTTCTTTGAGTGGTATGTTACGCTATTGAATGGCCATTTTCAATTTGATCTGATAGGCTGATTTTACCTTTGCAGAGAGTGATGGAACTGGAAGCAAATGTTTGTGTATGTGGATGAAGCAGGATTCAACCTAAACAAACTCAGGCAACGTGGCAGAAACATATAAGGCCATTGAGCCACAGTAGATGTGCCAGGCATGGTGGTAGTAACATAACTATATGTATTGCAATATCAGAGTATGGTGTAATCCACCACGTTCCCACCATCAGACCTTGTAACACAGCTCATTTCTTTGATTTCTTAGGAGGGCTTTATAATGCTCTCATTCCTGAGAATGAGAGGGGAGTGTGAGACCTGATATGCCACAATATGTAGTTATTTGAGACAATGTCAGTTTTCACCACTCCAATCTTGTCAGGAAATGGTTCACTGCCCATGAATAAGTGTCAATGGAGTCCTTACCATGCTATTCACCCTTCTTCAACCCAAAAGAGCAATTCTTTTTGGCATGGAGGTGGCATGCATATGACCATTGGCCATATGACCAGTTGTCTCTACAGGGATCAGTGGATGTTGCTTGTGAAGACATCACTGTGGAAGCATGCTGAGGGTGAATATGGCATTCAAGAAAGTTCTCCCCCCTCTGCCTTAAAACATAAGACATCAGATGTGATATTGATGAAGTGTTGTGGCCAAACAGAGAAGACAGGCTGGATGTTGAGATGGCTTGGAATTAAAGTTGTATTGTGTTTACAATATAGGACATCACTGTATGTTTCTTGTTGTGTTTTTCCTTTTGTAAAAAAACAGATTTTGTTTCATGTCATCATTTGGAAGTTATATTTGAATGTATACTGGATTTGTGTTGGATATACAGTATCTGTGTATATTTTACATTGACAACAAACTAAATGGTGTGCCTGGTTTTGGTTCAAGGACATAACATTTTTGGGGGGTTATGCATTAGTCAATGAGTGCTTTCTGTATAGAGATAATATTTTACTGATGGCTTATTTTGTGTGTTCTGGTACATGTTGTCAATGTTTTGGGCATTTTGCTTCTTTTGGCACTTGTGATACGGTGTTGTGATAACTGCCTTTATAGACTTGGGAAATGCACTCAGAGTTTTGAGACAGACGTTACTGTAACATTTTGGAAAATGTATCACACAGGATGACAGATAACATATTTCAGACTATTTCTTATTCATTTTAATTAGAAGCAGATACAGTAACATTCTATACAATCAAGTCAAGCTTAACAAAGCAAAATTCAATCCCCATCCAAAAGTACAAGAAGAGAGCCATCAACCAAAGCTAATCTTTAAAAGCAGCAAGAAAGGAAGAGAATCAATTTTCCCAAAATAGAAGCTTATTTTAAAATGTTATTGATTAGATCCTGTTATTTTGTGAAAACCTTTTGAACAGATCCTCGAAGTGAGAATTTGATTTTTTTCCAATTTCAAATCATATATAATATTAGTAACAATAAAAGACCTGGGGTGGGATTCTTCCATTTGAGCAAGATAAGTCTATGTTCCAATAGTGTAGTAAAGGCAGTTACAGTTTGTTTGTCCTTCTCCACTTTAAGCCCATCTGGAGTCCACCACAGCTGTTAGTGGGTTAGGAAGGATTGTGACACCAAGGCTGTCTTACAGGCATTCAAAGATTTTGGTCCAAAATGATGTTAATTTGGTGCAGGCCCAAAACATGTGACCTAGTGAGGCTGGGACTTGATTGCAGCGTTCGCAGGTTGGATTTTGCCCTGGAAACATTTTGGACAATTTTAAATGAGATAAATGTGCTCAATAAAAGATTTTAAGTTGAATGCTTTGCACATACAGTGCATGCAGAAAGTATTCACAGCGCATCACTTTTTCCACATTTTGTTATGTTACAGCCTTATTCCAAAATTGATTCAATTCATTTTTTTTCCTCAGAATTCTACACACAACACCCCATAATGACAACGTGAAAAAAGTTTACTTGAGATTTTTGCAAATTTATTAAAAATAAAAAAAATGAGAAAGCACATGTACATAAGTATTCACAGCCTTTGCTCAATACTTTGTCGATGCACCTTTGGCAGCAATTACAGCTTAGAGTCGTTGTCCTGCTGAAAGATGAACCATCACCCCGGTCTGAGGTCAAGAGTGCTCTGGAGCAGGTTTTCATCCAGGATGTCTCTGTACATTGCTGCAGTCATCTTTCCCTTTATCCTGACTAGTCTCCCAGTTCCTGCCACTGAAAAACATCCCCACAGCATGATGCTGCCACCACCATGCTTCACTGTAGGGATGGTATTAGCCTGGTGATGAGCGGTGCCTGGTTTCCTCCAAACGTGACGCCTGACATTCACACCAAAGTTCAATCTCATCAGACCAGAGAATTTTGTTTTGTACACCCACCCACACACACACCAAGTACACACCAGGGACAATTTAGGATCGCCAATGTACCTAACATGCATGTCTTTGGACTGTGGGAGGAAACTGGCTGTGTTAGTAGTTAATTGCCCTTCAATTGAAAGCAAATAGAAACGCGTGTTCTCAGAAGAGGTTTAGTTGAAACAAACACAATCATATTCTCTCAATCTTGTATCTCAGGTGCATGTCATGGCACTACAGTAAATTACACACAAGCATAAAAATGTTGCTCATGTTTCACCCTGTGAATAGTGCTGAAAATGGAGCAGGAAGAAGGTGTCATGAGGTACAAGAACCAGGCTTCAGAGGATGTGGTGCCTGAATGTGTGGCAAGGCAAGGGGGAGAGGAGCACACAGAGGACAAGTAAGAGTTAAGGGCAGAGGGAGAGGGAGAGGAGTGAATTGATACCATAAGGTATCTAATGAAATAAGCGCAACAATTGTGGATCATGATATCAACTTTGGCCCAAGTGCGGGTTAAGTTGGTTGACGGGTGCAGCCTCAGGTGACATGGTCTACAGTGGCTTCTGTAATACCGATATTCAGGAAAGAGTGTTGAAGTGATTGACTGACTTTATGTGTTTTGACACATGGAAAAAGGTTTTGATTGTTTTAGCGCATTTTGCACAGGTGAGTCTGTGTTATAAGAAATGCGGGAATTGTTTTGAGAACTGCATTAAGTGTGGTAAGAATGATGTTCCTGATGTGAGGCTTGCACCACAACGATTGAGAAAAAATGTACATTGTTCTAAGTTTGTCTATATTTTCTGTGTCTGTTTTCTGATGCATATAGTTTCATGCATATCATTTTGCCTTTCTCAGTTTCAGCAATTATAATGTGTGAAGTTTCAAATAAATGCTTCACATGTCATATTTGTGTCCAAACATTTTTTACTCTACATTAGGCCTACATTTTTTACAGTGCTCTTTTCAAAGTCAGTTAGGTTTTGAGAAAAGTATAAAAATATTAGGTGTCTAACTCTTAAAACAGCGGTGAAACGTTTTTATTCATGGTTACAGTGCTGAAGTGATTGATTGCTTTTGCATGTTTAGATGCATGTGAAAAAGGTTTTGATTGTTGTAGTGTCTTTTGCACAGGTTAGTCTGTGTTATGAGAAAGGCCTTAACTGTTTTGAGAATTGCATTAAGAATGGTGAGAATGACATTCCTATTGTGAGAACTGCATCACAGTGATCGAGAAAAACTCTAAGAAGCGTTTTACAAGGTTAATAAAACTACAAGCAAAACAGTTAGAAATGTTATGAATAAATTAAACATTCTTAGTTAATAGTGCTTTAGAAGAACAATTATAGTTCTCAGAAATATAACATTACTTTCCCATTCTTTACTTATTTAATTTTAACAAGAGATTACTCACTGGCTCTAAGGTAAACATAAATAAGCAAACAATTTAAGACAAACAAGAGTGAATGGACAGTTGTTTGCATATGAATGTGGTGAGAGAGGACATGCAAGTGATGGGTGTAACAGAACAAGATGTAGAGGGCAGAAAGATATGGAAGAAGATGAATGGCTGTAGCGACCCCTAACGGAAGCACCTGAAAGAAGAATGGTAAATGGCCTGTATTTGATATAGCGCCTAACTAGAGTTCAAGAACCCCCCTAGGCGCTTTACAACACAACAGTCATTCACCCATACATTCATACGCTGGTGATGATAAGCTACTATGTAGCCACAGCTGCCCTGGGGCACACTGACAGAAGTGAGGCTGCCGAACACTGGCGCCACCAATCCTTCCGACCACCACCAGCAGGCAAGGTAGGTTAAGTGTCTTGCCGAAGGACACAACAGCTGCATTCTCATGCCGGGAGCCAGGATCGAACCTGCGACCCTCCGATTGCTGGACCACCCGCTCTACCGACTGAGCTACTGCTGAATGTAGCGACCCGTGGAGGAGTCTTTAAAGATTTCGAGCCGAACTCTGCCGTGCACCTCTCCGAAGCTGTCGGCTAGCGGATTGCCAGCGTTATGCACGCAGCTGCACCCAGCTCTTTAAGAAAGAGAACACTCGTGCCCCATACACCGCACGACTCCGAGTGTCTCAGTAGTTTGCTTAGATTAAATCTTAGCAAGGAAACAACTCTGTCCTGTTGTATCTTTTTATTACAGAAGATAGTCAGAAACAAAAGCTCCACATTATTGCGCGGCCATTGCCAAGGTCATGCACGAAGACACATTTCAATAAATTGGTACTTTTTACAAAATAAATAACCCCCGGACGAAGAACGAATGAACAGCACTCACATTGCTTTGTTTGACACACACTATTCATAAGGAACTCTTTAACCATTTGAACTGCAAACTAATACTTTAAACAGATACTGAGGAGAAGCACGGTTTCTGTTTTCTTTCCTGCTACCCATAATACTTCGCTCCATGGAAGGCTGCCTCTAAGTCCATCCTCCTGACGACTTAACTCTGCCTCTCAGACAATAAGTCCATGTGCCAGTAGTGTCTTATAGACAATTACAGTCAGTTTGTCCTTCTCCACTTTAGATAAATCTGGGAGTACACCAAACACAACATGCTATTTATTTATAACATAAGGATAACACAAGATGGATATATGCAAGTATATGTATATAGTGTATGTGTATGTGTATAGTGTCACAGACAGCTGGGGACCCTACCCAGCCGGGCTGCCTGTATGGTCCACGAGAGGACGATACCTCCCCTGGGCCATGAGAGGGCAGCTGCCCAGGTCTGCTTGGGGGCCACTGGAACGGAGCTGGGAAGCTCATCCCTATGGGAGGACATGGACACCGCCAGGTGGTTAGGAACTCTGGTGGCAGCACATCCGCCACATCAGGAAGTGCTGCCGGAAGGAATTTCAGGGCCACCCGGAGTGCTTCCGGGTACTCTCCTGACAATTCCGCCACACCAGGAAGTGTCATCAGGTGGAGCACCTGGAGCCCATCCGGGTCATTATAAAGGGGACCACCTCCCAAAAGTAGACGAGCCGGAGTTGGGAGGACGGAGAAGGAACTTGTGAGGAGGGGAGTGGAGGTCCAAGGAAGGAAGAAAGAAAGAAAGAAAGAAAGAAAGAAAGAAAGAAAGAAAGAAAGAAAGAAAGAAGAGTTGTTGGTGACAAGGCATTGTGGTGCTTAGAGCAATAAAGGAGCAATGTGCCTTTGAACATACTGGTGTCTGTCTGCCTGTGTCCGGGGCTGGCTTTCCACAATAGACATAAACAAAAGCCAATAATGAAAAACAACACAAAACATACAATTACAAAAGATTATGATTACAGTAAGTGCAGCATTTGACACCACTGGCCATTCTATTCTACTATACAGAAAAAGACATTGGGCTCTTAGGCACTGTCCATGTAGCTTTTACTTCTCAACTCGATTTCTGTACGTACAGAAATGACCTGTCAGTACTCAACCATTATTCTCAAAAGTTAAATATGGTGTCTGTTAGGGCTTAGTACACAGACCTTACTGTTTTCACTGTAAATGCTTCCAGTTGGAACTGTTATTAGGAAATTTAACATTCATTTTCATTCATATGAACATAGAAGGATGAGAACTATTTGTCTCTGAATATAGAAAAAACAAAAATGCTGGCTATTGGTAAGAATGATACTGGTTCATCACACAACATACTGTGGGTATTCTGTATGAGGCCAGTATGATTTTTCAAAACACATATTACAAAACTATGTAAAACCTATATTTTCCAACTAAAAAATATTAGAAAATGATGATGGTTTCCCAATAAGGAGGATTCTGAGAAGTAATTCATACATTTGTTTCTAGTAGAATTGACAACTGCGATATGTTATTCACAGACTTTATCAAATCATCTTTTAAGTAGCATTCAGTTAATTTAAAATGCTGCTGCCTGAATTAATACAAAAACTAGTAAGCAGGAGCACATAACTCCAGTTCTTAAATCTTTGCACTAGCTTCCAGTTAACCTTAGAACTAATTTCAAACTCAACCTTCTTACATAAAAAGCCTTAAATAACCAAGGCTTTGCTTACTTATCTGAATTTATTATTTACAAACCAGAGAATTACGTAAGATCACAAGATTCCATTCTACTAAAGGTTCCAAGGATTAACAAAATGGAGGTTGAGCTTTTCGATTCAGGGCACCAAAACTGTGGAACACACTGCCTGCTTCTGTAAGAAACACCAATTCGGTCTCAGGTTTCAAATCCAGGCTGAAGACTCAGTCCTAATCAGCAGATCCTGATTAGAGTTGCTAATTAACTGTGCATAATACACAGTGTATTTATGCAGAAATATAAATAATTCAATAATTATAAACTGTTACTAACCCCATTCAGTTTCTCTTCCTGGTGTCCTGCTGTGGAGCTTGGTGCCACTGCTTTACTACCAATTTGTTTTCCTGTCAAAGGAAAAAGTGCCTGAGATACTAGGAGCCATTGGATGTAAAGTTTCCATCATAAAATTAGATGGTAGCCTAGAAGATGTGTGCAGCCAGTTGGCTGAGGTCTCCAGGACTCTGACTGTCTAACTCTGTCACTGAAATTGTCTGTTTTAAATGATTGTGTTTACAATGCTGTTGACATTCTGTAGCAAAGTCAAGAGAAAATGTTGTTTCTGACTCCATCTAAGAGATCTGAAAACTCATCATTTTGCAAACTTCATATCACACCAGACTTGTGTTGAAAGGAATGATGAATAAAAAAATTACTTTGCAAAATTAATAAATGTTATCTCTTCCTAGCCTTGAATCACAGGTGTTCTCAAACTCTTATCCTGTCCAAAACTGGTCTCGGTGTATCAATTAGCTGTTCTTTTCTTTACTTTGGAAATTTTAATGTAAGCCTATAAAATAATGCAATATAACTGATTTTTAGTTGACTATTTGCTTAACATTCTAATTTATGCTTAATCTAATGTTTTAGAAGCTTTTAATTACTTTGTATGGCTCTATATGTTAATTTTGCTATTCTCTTATGCTAATAAAAAATTTTCCTTTTACAATAGATAGATAGATAGATAGATAGATAGATAGATAGATAGATAGATAGATAGATAGATAGATAGATAGATAGATCAGCATATTATATTATTTATCTTCACTTTCAGAAAGCATTTGAGAGATGCCACATGAGAGGTGGGACATCAAAATGCACACATCGACCAGCTTCAACTACAATAAGGCTTTGGTTGATAACATGATCCACAATTGTTGTCTTTATTTCATTAGACACCTTATGGAACCTCTTCATCCACTACCTGTACCCCAGCCCCTGACTCTTACTAGTCCTCTGTGTGCTCCTCTCCCCATTGCCATACCATACATTCAGACACCACATCCTCTCACAAAGCCTGCTTCTTGTACCTGCATGACACCTTCCTGCTCCATTTTCAGCATCATATATGCTTGTGTGTAATTATTGTAGTGCCATGACATGCACCAGTGATACAAGATTGAGAGAATGTGACTCTTTCTTTCTCTGTCTATCTTTCAACTAAACCCCTTCTGAGAACATGTGTTTTTATTTGCTTTCAATTGAAGGCCAACTAACTACTAACACAGTGAGTTATTGGCATTGCTCTCTCATACATATTTGAAAAAAAGTTTAAAATGATTTGACTAAAAATACTCATGCAATGCTGGAAAGTATTAAGTTGAGTGACAGATCTGTAGTTCTCACTGACAAAAGTACAAACTGTTTTGATGAGTTGTCACAGTCTGTTGAGAAATGAATCAACATGATGTCAAAACGTTGTTAGTAGTGAAGTATGCGTAGAAACAAAAGCAGTGTTTACAAACACAATGAGAAATGCTAATGTGGGTGGAGAAATGCGTTACTGATTTGAGAACTGCATTTAGAGTAAGGAGAATAACGTTGCTGATGTGAGAATTGCATCAAACTGATTGAGAAAAGCTGTAATAAGTAATATTACCAGCATATCAAATGCACTTAATATGCCAAACTGCACAGAGATGATAACCGCTCTATTTTCACACTGTCTACCTTGCTGTATATCCTGGCTCACATCTAAAATACTATTACAAGAAAAAGATGGAAAATATTTCATGTCAATTAAACCATCTCTATGCAGAGAAGTGTAGAAAAAACAAGTGGAAAATATGTTACAAATTCAAAAAGAGAATTCAACAAGAAAATAAATAGCTAAGATAATTGCAGCTAAATATGAGGTGTAGGTACTTTTTCTTACTACTTAATTCTAAACGCTTTGACAGTATTTAAACAAAAATTAGTGTTTTACAAATGTATTTTGTCTTGTACTTAAAGAAATAGTATAGAGGGAGACTAACCACCCAGATTGGGACCCGAATGCAGCTGTGCAACGGGTGACACCTCAGCACCACATTGGAACAGTGTGAGGTTTTTTATGGTGGCTGGAGTGTCAGTTCTGCCACCAACCCCCAAATTTTCCCTTCAAGTTGGAGGACCTGCTTGCAGGGCTGGATGCAGATTAATGTCATACCCAGGATGAAGCAATTGCAGGTTAAGGGCCTTGCTCAAGGACCAAACAAAGTGGAATCAGGCATTCACAGGATTCAAACCGGCAACCTTCCAACTGCCGCCGCAGATCCCTAGCCTCAGTATAGAGACAGGTATTTAATGTTTTACCCGTTCAAGTGTACTGTTTTTTGAAGATATGAGTTTATTCTGAAATTGATACAAAAAAATTTAGGAGTGGATCGTTTAGGATTAATAAGAATGCATGACAAATTGAATAACAAGTTTATGTGAAACAAATGATGTTAAACAGGTGAGGCAATTCTGTTATACATTAATATATAAGGAATCTCCAAAAAAAGACATAATCCTTCAAGAGCAAGGATGGGTCGAGGCTCACAAATTTTCCAACAGATCCATCCTCAAATAATCCAGAACTATGAGAACAAAATTCCTGAAAAACAATTGGGTTGGATTTTGGACATCTCACCCTCTACAGTGCACAATATAATTAAAAGATTCAAGGAATCCAGTAAAATCTCAATGCATAAATGGCAAGGCTAAAAGACACCTCTGAATGTGTGCCTGATTCCTGTCACTGTTTTAAAAGCTGTGCTGCATCTATAATGGATATAATGATATGTGCTTGGGGATACTTTGGTAAAATTTTGCCATTCAACACCAGTCATTGCTGCGTTTACAGATGCAAGTTAAGGCTTACTATGCAAGGCAGAAATTGCCCATCAACACTGTCCAGAAGCGCCTCTGACTTCACTGGGTTGTAGCCCATTTGAGATGGAAAGCAGAAGTGGATTCATATTTTGTAGTCAGATGAGTCACCATTTCAAATAGTTTTTGGAGGAAACAACTGTACTGTTCTACTGGCCAAAGTGGTAAAGATCCATCCTAGCTGTTATTCACGTTATTCATGGTATGAGTTTTGTTCAGTATGTAAGAGCAGCACTAATGTTGAAAAATATGTGCAAATTTTGGTGCAACATTTGTTGCCACCCAGAAGGGGTCTTTTTCAGAGGTATCCCTGTATTTTCCAGCAGGACAATGCCAAACCACATTCTGCTTGGATTGCATGTCAATGGCTGCATGCTTGATTGGCCTGCCTTACAGTCCTGAAGAAGTTCAAAATATTGCAACAAATATAACAATACTGCATCTATTATATTATCTATCAAATAAGATTTGCAATTCAGCCATCTAAATCTACATGTGATGTAAACATAACATGAATGTTTTGCTCTTCAAGCTGCTGTATGCACTTAAGAAAAAAAAATGCAAAAAACAAAAATAAAAATTAATGTTTCCGATATTTAACAAATATATATTTTAAATGATTTGAGATTCTCTTTTAAAATAAGGACATCAGTGGTTCTTTCTCACATGCACAGTCTAGGCTTTCTATCCAAGACTTTGTAAATTTTAATAACCTTATTGTGAGAAAAGACCAGCATATCTTAAATGTCTGTAAATGATTTTACTTTCATTCAGAATGGTAAAGATTACAAAAATTCACTAGTAAGTACATTATCTCCTTACATTTGTATGTCTGTAATGTGTGCACTCTACAGTATTCCAAGTTTCTGTGTTCGTATGTTTTACATTTCTAAAACAATTAGGAAAAATATTTTTTATTTCATAAAATGCTTTTCATTAGGAGCAGCATGGTGGCGCAGTGGTAGTGCTGCTGCCTCGCAGTTAGGAGACCCGGGTTCGCTTCCTGGGTCCTCCCCGTGTCTGCGTGGGTTTCCTCCGAGATACAAGATTGAGAGAATTGTTTCAACTAAACCTCTTCTGAGAACACATGCTTCTATTTGCTTTCAATTGAAGGGCAATTAACTACTAACACAGCCAGTTTCCTCTGACAGTCCAAGGTTAGGTGCATTGGCGATCCTAAATTGTTCCTTGTGTGTGATTGGTGTGTGGGCTGGTGCCCTGCCCAGGGTTTGTTCCTGCCTTGTGCCCTGTGCTGACTGAGATTGGCTCCAGAAGGCCCCCGTGACCCTGTGTTAGGATATAGCAGGTTGAGTAATGACTGACTGACTGACTGCACCTCACATGCACCTGTGCGAGTCCCGTCTCCACCGCGTGATTGGTCATCACAGCTGTGTCCCATGTAGGAGTTTGTGGCTACTTGGCAACCAGAACTGACTAATACTGACTAATATTCACACGGCACCCCTGTTTCTTTTAAGGTACAGGTGTCACTTACCTGTACTGCCACATCTTTCAGGTCATCACTTGAGCCACTCCTATGCTGCCTTTAAAGGTGTGGCGCAATTCTTCTCCAGCTTCTCAATGGTCTGTTGCAGCAGACCCAGGACCTTTAACAAAGACTGTACGGGCTAGAGCAAATCCTCCAGCTCCCGTACAGCTGAAAGCAGATTAATTTCTTCAGTTGGCAGTGGACTCTGGCTTACCTCATCCAACCCCACTGACCGAGAGCCATCGAGGCCCTGTGCCGTTTGTGCAGGCCCCTTCAGGTGATCTTTGGGATCGGGGTGGAAGTTCGCCATCCCCACTTGTATTTGTTTACTGGCAGAATCTTGGCACACACCCTCCACTCCCTTACCTGACTTGTGGAGTATCTCTTGGCTCTCCACCACCCCCTCCACCATTGGATTAAGCCCATCAGGGAGAATCTCTGGGTGCTCCTCCTCCTGCTGTTGTTCTTTGGAAAGCAGTGGGCCCAGGCCCAGATCAATTGAGCTCGAGCTCTCTCTGTCATCGTCCCAGGGATCGAAGTGCCCAGGCCACCAACGCAGATCTAGCACTTTGGCACGTAAGAGATAGGCACCCAGAACCAGTGAACAACACCCCCAGAACTGATCATCTTTGGGTCTGGCACCTGCTTCCTTACAGATCCCGTCTTCCAGAATCTCCATCTTCTGGGTGGCCTCTCTTCCAAGCACATTAAGCCGGGCTGTTTTCTCAATGGCGTGTGTCCTCAGAGCCCATCTGGCCTTTATTCTCCCCATCAGGCTGCTGCGGTGTGCCAGAGAGCCTTCCTGTTTGCAGCTTCCCTGCCGTGTGTGTGCACTTGTCTGTGCTGCTGCAGGTGCACTTGCCTCATGCTGTTTCGTGTGTTTGCCTCACTGTGCTGTGTCAGGTTGTCACACGAAAATAAAGTGCAGGTATCTGCCTTACAGATGCCCAGGAATTGTGCTGTCTACACCAGTTTGACAACTCTACGGGGGCGTGCCAGCCACCCAAACCGACACAGACAGACTCAGGAGGCACACTGATAAAATCTCAATTTTTTTTTATTTTGTTTCTTCACTTGTTGGCAATATCTTCCCCATTCCCACAAGTACAACACAGTCCAAAGCGCTAACACCACACAATTCTCTTTTCTTTTCTTTTCTTTTCTTTTTCACTCCTCCTTGGCAAGCTTCGTTCACCTTCTACCTACAGTAACTCTGGCTCACTGAGCAGTGCCTGCTGGCTCCTTTTATATGTTACCCAGAAGTGCTCTAGGTGCTTTATGATCTACTTCTGGCAACATTTCCTGGTGTGGTGAAAGGATCATCCATATGGGCTCAGGAGCAGCTGCAGCACCCCCTGGCGGCGCCCCCAGTCCCAAAAGGGCTGTAGACAACTCCATCTCCCATGAAGCCCTGTGGTAGTCCGAGGCCCCGCTGCAACCCAAGGGGGTTGCCATCTAGTGTCCCAGGGGAGGTATTTTTCTGACCATGTTTGTTCCCATAGTTTTTTCGATGAAGAGGCACCCTGGCCAGGCAATTATCTCAGCTGTCTATGATAACACATTGAACCCAGGTTATCATTTCATAGTTCATATTCAGTCTTGTCCTTATATTTCAGCTTTGACCAATTAGTTTCAAGATACATCTCCTTATGTTGTTATTTATGTTCAGTTGATATTCTATGTTGAATTGTCCTGTTTGTCCTGTTTATAAGTTCTTTTAAATATCATGTAATCTATGGCTTGTTTTTAGGGGATATTTTGACAGATTTTTTCAGGAATTACGGCATCCACACAGAATTTTATATAATTGTTTATTGTGCTCATTATTTCATTCATGTCAGCACAAGATTCTTTAAACATGTTTCACTAAGTGCATTCAAAACTGCCCACAGGCGTTCAACAGATTTTTCATTTCAGATTTTTATGTGTTTAATTTCCATCTTTTCTATTTTGAAGACTGCTTTATAGGTAAGAATGAGGTGGACGGAGTTATGATACGATGAACCCTGTGGATGTTTGGCTATAGATACGTAAACTCTTTTAATGTTCCTGCATCTCTGATCAAGCACTCTGTTGTGACAAGGTGAGTTAGTGACATATTGATAAAAATGATGCTGTATTTTCTTCAGCCACCCAAAATAAATGTGGAGAGTCAGGAGACAGTGATTCAAGTCTCACCCTCTGTCAGCTGCTTTAGACCACCCTCAGATGAATATACACAATCGTGATGAAACTTTTTGGAGATGCTCTGGGAATATCAAAAGGCACCACAAGACATCTTTCATGCACACGTTTATTCTCTATTACTGTTTCACATCATTGTTTGTTTATGTAAGGGCAGACACCACCACCATTGGACTTACCAGTGATGGCAGAGTCTCTGTTTGAATGAATTGGTGCCTCAAATCCATTGTTTGTCAAAAGTTTTCATTCAGCCAGGTTTCTGAAAATGCCACTTTGCACCCATCTTTGTAATCAACTTGAAAGTCTACATGTGCTTGAAGTTCATCCACTTTATTTTGGAGAGATTGAACATTTCCCATTATAAACATCTGTAAAGGAGGTTGCATTCCTTGTAGTTTTTTTAGTGTTTCTCGATTGCTTCCTCTTTTTCTGGTTTGAAAGAAAATGACTATTTCAGATCTCAGAACACAATCAGAAAAGCAGTCTTCCTAAAAACCTTTGTGGGATTTTTGACTAGAAAGAGAATCAATAAAAATAAAATCAAAGTAATGGCAATGAAAAACATATTGCCATTTAACTCATAGATCCAAAAATCTGATAAAATGTTTTCTTTGCTTCTGCTTATAAAGCACAAACTATTTATGATGGAAGTTCAATGCTGCTGTTCTTTCCAAATTTCAGTCATGCAATTATGATGAAATGTAAAACATTTCAAAACATATAATTTGATGAATACTTATTAACTGTTGTTTTTTTACTTGT
The DNA here is from genome assembly GCF_016835505.1 of Polypterus senegalus. Classification (NCBI taxonomy): domain Eukaryota; kingdom Metazoa; phylum Chordata; class Cladistia; order Polypteriformes; family Polypteridae; genus Polypterus; species Polypterus senegalus. The sequence continues at coordinate 37,792,720 of NC_053154.1, read as the reverse complement.
GTCAGCAACACTCATTATTCTTGCAAATTAACTCATTTAATTTCTGGCAACTGTACTGCTATCATTGTTTCCCTTTAATTTTTATTTTCCTAATCACTATTACACATTGCTGGTCAATGTTATTGTAAAACATATTATATGGACTATCAAAATGAGTAGTGGAGTTTATGTGGAGGACAATAGTAGAGCAGGATTGCTGAAGAATGGATGACGTAAGGCTAAGAGAGGGGAGTGTTGGGAGGATATTCATGTCTTTAAGTTGTTACTAAAGTGCATACTTAGTCCACAAGCTTTTCATCCAGTGTATAAGGCAATAGCGAGTGTGTACATTTATAATATTCTAAGCTGTGCAAAGGATAGCAAAATGTTTTGTGCTTGTACTTCAGTATCAAATGCATAATGAAATCAGTGATACAGTGCATGCACGGGGGACAGCTTAAGGGTTCAGATAATGTCATTGTTTCTTTTATGTTATGTAGCTTAGTGGTGGTATTTACACTGATTATTCTTAAATTGTGCTTCTGTCTTTACACCGTGAGATGTTGATGCAACTGTTGTCGTTTGCCTAACTGTGCAGATCTGAAAGTTTGAGTGGTGTGTGACCAGTTGTAACTTATTACTTGCCTAATTATATTGTGGTGCTACAGGCTATGAAATGCTGTTCAAACAATTCAAGAAAATCTTCATTGACCACTGTGCTGTTTCTCTATTCCTTAGGTCATCTTCCATATCTATCCATCTTTTCCAGGTCCTGACCTTCAAGTGATATCCTCTTGGTTTCCTACCTAGTAAATTCTTTTTTCACTACCCATGGTTCAGGAACTTGGCATTTCATTCACTGTATCTGGCTTATTGTCCATGTTTTTAAGCTTATCATGCTTTCTGTCTTTCCAGATTCCTATATCATTTAAAGGGCCAAAAATCCTTCTCAGTATTTTCATCTCCCATCTTCTTAGGTGTTCTGGTTGTGCAACGGTAATCATCCATATTTTTGTGCCATACATCATTACTGGTCTTGTCACTGTTTGATAGATTTTGTGCTTTAAATTTCTTCTGGGCATGCAAGTTTCTGTTATCTTTTCTATTCTAGCTTTGATATCCTCTGTCATATTATTATCATCTGTAATCACTTGCCTAAGATATTTAAAGCTGGTCCCACTCAGCTGAACAAATCAATTGGTCTAATCCAGGGGTTCTCAAAGTAAGTCCTGGGGACCCACTATGGCTGCAGCTTTTTGTTCCAACCAGGATTTCTTTATAATTGGACTCCTGGGCAAATTGAGTAAACTGTTATTTCCCAAATTCTGTGTTTTGGGAACAATACAGAAACTAGAAAACTAACTTTGGTAAAAAAAAAAAAAAAATAATCTTTTACAGATAGTATATTATATACAATAAACAGTCATATGGGTGTTAAGCAGTGTTAGTTGAATTATAAGTTCATGTTTATGATGGGCTATCACATAAATCTGTCGTAACACTTCCTGTTACAACAGCCTGTGTTAAGCTCTTGTTCTTTTACAAATGCCGTCAAATACTACTTGAGGCTCACTGGAAATGAGTAAGCATAGAGATGATGGGTCTGATTTGTGGTTGATGTGTTATCTGGAATATTTCTTTAAAAAACAAACGACAAAGAGTTTTCATACATCATGCCCACATTAGTCCTTGTGGAAGTCTGGCCTTGGTGGCAGAGTTGTATGCTAAATGCAGCCATGAAAAAGTGGACAGTGCCTCATTGCATATTCACTGTTAAAACTTAAATTTACACCAAGAATGGTGCAAAGAAGTTTTGCATTAAGTTTAATTTGCTTTTTGTAGCACTGTTTTAAAGTGAATCAATAAATCTCAATCTACTGGTAGCACAAAGGACTACTGAGAAAACACCACAAAATATCACATCAGTGACACGGGCTGTAGAGTGGCCTTTGACAATTCAGAATGACATTAGTCAGTAGGATTAAACATTTCAAAGTGGACTGCTTTCTAAATTATTTATCAAGGTTTATCCTGTCACCTATAAAAATACAAATAACAAAAAAATATGATTGTAATAATATAGCTGCGTGACTCACCTTTTTACATACTTTATTTACAGTGGTGTGAAAAACTATTTGCCCCCTTCCTGATTTCTTATTCTTTTGCATGTTTGTCACACAAAATGTTTCTGATCATCAAACACATTTAACCATTAGTCAAATATAACACAAGTAAACACAAAATGCAGTTTTTAAATGATGGTTTTTATTATTTAGGGAGAAAAAATCCAAACCTACATGGCCCTGTGTGAAAAAGTAATTGCCCCTTGTTAAAAATAACCTAACTGTGGTGTATCACACCTGAGTTCAATAGCCACCCCAGGCCTGATTACTGCCACACCTGTTTCAATCAAGAAATCACTTAAATAGGAGCTGCCTGACACAGAGAAGTAGACCAAAAGCACCTCAAAAGGCTAGACATCATGCCAAGATCCAAAGAAATTCAGGAACAAATGAGAACAGAAGTAATTGAGATCTATCAGTCTGGTAAAGGTTATAAAGCCATTTCTAAAGCACTCCAGCGAACCACAGTGAGAGCCATTATCCACAAATGGCAAAAACATGGAACAGTGGTGAACCTTCCCAGGAGTGGCGACTCATCCGAGAGGTCACAAAGACCCCAGGACAACTGCAGGCCTCACTTGCCTCAATTAAGGTCAGTGTTCACGACTCCACCATAAGAAAGAGACTAGCCTGCATGGCAGATTTAGGCAAACCACTGTTAAGCAAAAGAACATTACATTTTGCTAAGAAACATCTCAATGATTGCCAAGACTTTTGGGAAAATACCTTGTGGACTGATGAGACAAAAGTTGAACTTTTGGAAGGCAAATGTCCCGTTACATCTTAAAAGGAACACAGCATTTTCATACCAACAGTAAAATATGGTGGTGGTAGTGTGATGGTCTGGGGTTGTTTTGCTGCTTCAGGACCTGGAAGGCTTGCTGTGATAGATGGAACCATGAATTCTACTGTCTACCAAAAATCCTGAAGGAGAAAGCCATAACTCAAGCTGAAGCGATCTTGGGTGCTGCAACAGGACAATGACCCAAAACACACCAGCAAATCCACCTCTGAATGGCTGAAGAAAAACAAAATGAAGACTTTGGAGTGGCCTAGTCAAAGTCCTGACCTGAATCCAATTGAGATGCTATGGCATGACCTTAAAAAGGCGGTTCATGCTAGAAAACCCTCAAATAAAGCTGAATTACAACAATTCTGCAAAGATGAGTGGGCCAAAATTCCTCCAGAGCGCTGTAAAAGACTCATTGCAAGTTATAAATGCTTGATTGCAGTTATTGCTGCTAAGGGTGGCCCAACCAGAGGTTCAGGGGGCAATTACTTTTTCACACAGGGTCATGTAGGTTTGGATTTTTTTTCTCCCTAAATAATAAAAACCATCATTTAAAAACTGCATTTTGTGTTTACTTGTGTTATATTTGACTAATGGTTAAATGTGTTTGATGATCAGAAACATTTTGTGTGACAAACATGCAAAAGAATAAGAAATCAGGAAGCGGGCAAATAGTTTTTCACACCACTGTAATTGTTAAATTAAAATTGGGGTCTTGACCTATTTTTGTAAACTCAGTTAGAAAAATGTTTTGTTAATGGCAGAGCACTTTTGAAAAACATTATTTTAAAAAAATGTCATTTAAGGCAAAGTATACAGAATAAAGAGAAGCAATTAATTATTTTTACCATTTTATTCCCTGTCCAGTGCTATGAGTCAAGCAACTAAGTAAAGATGCCATCCATCCATCCTCTTTTGCTTATCCAAGGTCGGGTCGCAGGGGCAGCACCTTGAGCAGGGATGCCCAGACTTCCCTCTCCCCGGCCACTTCTAGCTCTTCCGGGGGAATCCCGAGGCGTTCCCAGGCCAGCTGGGAGATATAGTCCCTCCAGCGTGTCCTGGGTCTTCCCCGGGGCCTCCTCCCAGTTGGGAGGCGTCCAGGAGGCATCCTGATCAGATGCCTGAGCCACCGCATCTGACTCCTCTCGATGCGGAGGAGCAGCGGCTCTGCTCTGAGCTCCTACCGGATGACTGAGCTTCTCACCCTATCTTTAAGGGAAAGCCCAGGCACCCTGTGGAGGAAACTCATTTCAGCTGCTTGTATTCGCGATCTCGTTCTTTCGGTCACTACCAATAGCTCAGGACCATAGGTGATGACCGATCCGCCTGTCGATCTCACGCTCCATTCTTCCCTCACTCGTGAACAAGACCCTGAGATACTTGAACTCCTCCACTTGGGGCAGGATCTCACTCCCAACCCTGAGAGGGCACTCCACCCTTTTCCAGCTGAGGACCATGGTCTCGGATTTGGAGGTGCTGATTCCCATCCCAGCCACTTCACACTCAGCTGCGAACCGATCCAGAGAGAGCTGAAGATCACGGCCTGATGAAGCAAACAGGACAACATCATCTGCAAAAAGCAGTGACCCAATCCTGAGTCCACCAAACTGGATTCCCTCAACACCCTGGCTGCAACTTGAAATTCTGTCAATAAAAGTTATGAACAGAATCGGTGACAAAGGGCAGCCCTGGCACAGTCCAACTCTCACTGGAAACGGGTTCGACTTACTGCCGGCGATGCGGACCAAGCTCTGACACCGGTTGTACAGGGACCGAACAGCCCTTATCAGGGGGTCTGGTACCCCACAGTCCTGGAGCACCCCCCACAGGATTCCCCAAGGGACACGATCGAACGCCTATTCCAAGTGTACAAAAACACATGTAGACTGGTTAGGCAAACTCCCATGCACCCTCAAGGACCCTGCTAAGGGTGTAGAGCTGGTCCACTGTTCCGCGACCAGGACAAAAACCACACTGTTCCTCCTGAATCTGAGGTTCGGTTTTCCGACGGACCCTCCTCTCCACAACCCCTGAATAGACTTTTCCAGGGAAGCTGAGGAGTGTGATCGCTCTGTAGTTGGAACACACCCTCCGGTCCCCCTTCTTAAAGAGGGGGACCACCACCCTGGTCTACCAATCCAGAGGCACTGTCCCCGATGTCCATGCGATGTTGCAGAGACGTGTCAACCAAGACAGTCCTACAACATCCACAGCCTTGAGGAACTCCAGGTGTATCTCACCCAGCCCCGGGGTCCTGTCACCAAGGAGTTTTTTGACCACCTCGGTGACCTCAGTCCCAGAGATGGGGGAGCCCACCTCTGAGTCCCCAGGCTCTGCTTCCTCATTGGAAGGCATGTTAGTGGGATTGAGTAGGTCTTCGAACTACTCCCCCACCGACCCACAAGCGTCCGAGTCGAGGTCAGCAGCGCACCAGCCCCACTATATACAGTATTGACACTGCACTGCTTCCCCTTCCTGAGATGCTGGACGGTGGACCAGAATCTCCTCGAAGCCCTCCAAAAGTCGTTCTCCATGGCCTCCCCAAACTCCTCCCATGGCTAGTTTTTGCGTCAGCAACCTCTGAAGCTGCATTTTGCTTGGCCTGCCGGTACCTATTAGCTGCATCTAGAGTCCCACAGGACAAAAGGATCCGGTAGGACTCCTTCTTCAGTTTGACAGCATCCCTCACCGCCGGTGTCCACCAATGGGTTCGGGGATTACCGCCACGACATAACCATCCACTCTGAACTTCAATACTATGTTCAACTCTTCAGCTGTATTTTTTAAAATCATTAAAACCTGCCTCCTAAAAACTTTACATGTTTCAACTGGGGTGCTTTACAAAGATAATATCCTAAAGATATTATTTTAATCTGCAAGACTAACTGTCCTTAACAAGATAGCTCTCTTTCGAGGATCTCGCTAGAAAGAAAAGGACGAACATTAAATACAGTTATGCTGGAGTAGTATGTGGCATTATGGGAGTTAAAGTGTCCCTGATAACAACTCAATTTTCCACCAATTTGTGAACAAACTCTATTGTAGCAACAGGCACAACAACCACACTGCTCATTCTTGAGGCCGAACAAACATTATTGCAGCCTATCACATTCCCTACGGCTAACACACATTCCTCCAGAGAGCAGGATACTTCCGGTGTTAGTCTCACTCCATGATGTCGGGTGAGCTTTTCGAAATCACCGTTCTGAAAATGAACACCTCCTGTGGAGGCCATTCTGGCCTTCCTCAGTGTAAGCCACCCCTAATGCAAAGATAAACAGAGACAGAATAATTAAGAATGAAACAACAGTAAAAAATAGAATTACAAACCTTTAAAGTCCACCCTCTCCTGCTCTCACTCTCACTTTCTCAAAGAACTACACCCAATTTTTTGAAAGAAAGAAAGAAAGAAACAAACAAACAAACAAAACATGCAAGAGACTGCATTTTTCTTAAGGCTTTATAGGGCCAATGAGCACTCCCTCAATAGTGACAATTGGCCTTGCCTCTTGGGGAACAACCAACCCACAAAATGCAAGGAACACCAGAGAATCTATTCTAACATATAGAAACTTCATAATAACTAAATAGAATACAATTAGACAAATAATAAATTAACAGAACAATATTATAGAATATAATGGACAACAATGAGCAATGATAAAAGGAACATAAGACTAAATGAAACACAGGATCCAGAGAGTGAACTCTGGCCTGACAATAACATAGACATTAGTGCAGATCTTTTAAGTGTTTTTAATGATAAAATTGACAATATAAGATTCCAGATTTCAAAATTACCCTGTAAACTAAATACATGTATAATATTGGCTCACCCTGTTTTTCCTTGTGTAAACCACTTTAGTAATTTTAACTTGATAACAGAAAAGGAAGTCAATAATTTTCATTTCTAAAATGAAACCTACTACGTGTCCCTTGGATCTAGTCCAACAAAACTAGTGAAAAGCTCAATGGCTGTTATAGCAGCACCCATTCTTAGAATTATCAATGGCTCATTACTGACTGGCACAGTTCATCAAGTCAAGTCAAGTAAAGTGACTTTATTGACATACCAGCCATACACAGTACTGTAGCATATAGTGGCATGAAGTAACGTTCCCTAGGACTGTGTTGCAAATTACACATAAACATAGGATAAGGGTAAATCAAGTAATAAACTGTACCACACTATAAATAGACAAATGAATAAATAAAAGGCAAATGAATAGATAGTAATACTTTAAAATAAACTGTGGTGGGCTGGCGCCCTGCCCGGGATTTGTTCTTGCCTTGCACCCTATGCTAGTTGAGATTGGCTCCAGCGGACCCCCGTGACTCTGTGTTAGGATATAGTGGGTTGGGTAATGAATGACTGACTGACTGACATTGAAACAGATACTAATAAATAAATAAATAAATAAATAAATAAATAAATAAATGTTATTTATATACCACATGTTCATACAAATGATATAGCTCAAAGTGCTTTACAAGATGAAGAAAGAAAAGTTTATAAAAAATTGAAACATAAAAATAAGATTAGGCAATACTAAATAAGAAAGAGAACAGAAAAAAAAAACTCCAGAGAGCTGGAAAAAAAAAAAATCTGCAGGGGTTCCAAGGCCACGAGACCACCCAGCCCCCACTGGACATTCTACCTAACATAAATGATCTAAATCAGTCTTCATAGTTTTCAGGCTTCATGTGAAAGAATTTGATGATGATGGTCACGTGGACATCTGGCCTTCAATCCATCAGTGTAGGTTCTGCATGGTGCCTTGATCAGGCGCTGATGGTGTAGATCGCCACCACAGAGAACCAGAAAAACAACAGCAGAGAAAGTAGGAATTGGTATGGTTTGCAGAAAAAAAACATTGAATGCATATATAGAATATCAGGATTACATTAAAATTAAGCTATGAGAAAGCCATATTAAAATAATGGGTTTTTAGCAGTTTTTAAAAGTGCTCCACTGTTTTAGCCTGCTGAATTTCTATCGGTAGGCTATTCCAGATTTTAGGTGCATAACAGCAGAAAGCTGCATCACCACGTCTTTTAAGTTTAGCTCTTGGAATTATAAGCAGACACTCATTTGAAGATCTAAGATTACGGTTTGGAGTGTAAGGTGAAAGGCATTCTGAAATAAAGGATGGAGCGAGATTATTTAAGGCTTTGTAAACCATAAGCAGCGTTTTAAAGTCAGTTCTAAAAGGCACGGGTAACCAATGTAGTGACATCAAAACTGGAGAGATGCGCTTGGATTTTCTTTTCCTAGTTAAGATTCTGGCAGCTGCATTCTGCACTAGTTGCAGCCAATTGATGTCTTTTTTAGGTAGTCCTCAGAGGAGTGCGTTACAGTAATCTAGTTGACTAAAAACAAAAGCGTGAACTAATTTTTCAGCATCTTGCAAACTTATAAAGGATCTAAATTTTGTTAAATTCCTTAAGTGAAAAAATGCTGTCCTGGTAATCTGAATATGTGATATAAAATTTAAGTCAGAGTCAATAATTACCCCTAAATTCTTTACCTCTGTGTTGACTTTTAAGCCTAATGGATCAAGTTTGTTTCTAATATCCTCACTATATCCATTTTAATAATCACTAAGATGCAAGCACTCAGATCTAAGAGGATGAGAACAGATAAACGGCCTCTGTCCGCATTTATCAACAAGTCATTTACTACTTTAACCAGCACAGTTTCTGAACTGTGATTTGTTCTAAAACCCAACTGAAACTTATCCAGAATAGCGTGTTTGTTCAAGTGATCATTTAGTTGCATAATGACTGCCTTGCTTAGGATTTTACTTAAGAAAGGCAGGTTAGAAATATATCTAAAATTGTCAAAATCTGAGGAGTCGAGATTAATTTTCTTGAGCAGGGGTTTAACAACAGCAGTCTTAAGATAGTCTGGAAAGACCCTCATATCTAATGAATTTACTATGTCAAGCACATTATCAATTAGCACATCGGATACTTCTTTGAAAAAACTTGTTGGTGTTGGGTCAAGGACACAGGTGGAGGGTTTCAATTGAGAGATTATTCTGTATAGAACTAGTAAATCTATCCTGGTGAAAGAATTTAATTTGCATAAAATGGAATACCAAGATTTAATAAGATCAGTAGTGGGGGATGTACAATATTATTTCTAATATAATTAATTTTGTGATTAAAAAAATAGCAAAGGTTTTTGGAGGCATTCCATTGAGTGGCCTGTATTTAGCAAACAATTAATAGTAGAGAAGCAAACTCTTTAAAATAATTTTAAAGAAGTAGCACTGCCTCTCAAGTCGGACTATATTGTTGTATACTGTTATTGTAGCCTTCAATATTTCATAGTGGACAATCAACTTAGTTTTTCTCCATTTACGCTCAGCTCTCCGGCATGTTTTCTTTAAATCAGTAGCAGTAGCATTGCTGGAGGACTTTTTAACTATCTTTTCAGGAGCACCTATGTCAGTGGCAGCGGTCACTTCATTAGCACTGTTGTAATGAGCACTACAAACGGACTGATTGCTTAAAATGTTAATAAACCTTGAAGCTGCAGATGAGTCAAGGAAGCATTTTTTAACAATACGCTTCTCCTTAATTGTAGTTATCGGTATTTCTTTGCTAAACAGTAAGAGAAAATGGTCTGATAAACCGATATCCACAATCTGCCTCATATCAGCTTTTAATCATTAAATCCAATGTGTGCCCCCCTTTGTGTGTTGGCTGACTAACATGCTGGCTCAGATCAAAAGTGTGCAGGAGGTTCATGAATTCTTTTGTTTGGGTCACAGTGGTTATCGATATGATAAATAAATAGGTGCAATTAAAAATAAAAACAATGGTAGTAACAACTGTAATAATTGTATGTAATAAGTATACTCCATGTAAATAAAAAATAGGAGCATATCTGAGGATAGGGGTGCAACACAGAGTTCAGAGTCTAGTCAGCCAAGGGGTAGAAGCTGTTGCAGAACTGATCCGAATGCCAGACTGAAGCGGACCAAAGAGACTGTGGGAGGGAGTAGAAGAGGTCCTCCACAATGCTGTAGTCTTTATGGATGTTGCACTTAATAAAAATGTCTTTAATGGGGAGCAGAGGGTCCCAAATTATATTTTCTACTGTGTACACTATCTGTTGTAAGACCCTGCTGTCAGAGAAACTGTAGTTTCCAAACCAGAAACTGATGCAACTGGTTAGAATGCTCTCGATTGTACCCCTGAATGTTGTGAGAATAGGGGGGTCTTTCCTTCTTGAAGGAAGAAGTGGAGATGCTGCTGCACCCCTTGGGTATGGAAGCGGTGTTAATTAACCAAGTAAGGTTATCTCTCAGGTGCACACGAAGAAATTTTGTGCTTTTGAACAATTGTACCACATAGCCGCCTATGTACAGTGGGGCGTGGTTAACATGGGCCTTCCTAAAGTCAACAATCATCTCTTTCATCATGTCCACATTAAGACATAGCGTGTTGCACTTGCACCAGTCCGCCAATCTCCATTCTGTAATCTGCTTTGTCTCCATTACTGATGAGATCCACCATCGTTGTGTCATAAGCAAACTTAATGATGGTGTTAGAGCTGTATGCTTTAATCCATGTTGTAAATGACATCGTCCCATGATGCACATTGACCACTGTATTCTGTTATACAGGCTGGAAATGACATTAGACTCTGTGTTTGCGTAGTTTACTTCAAATTTATCAAATCAATTTCAATACATACAGAAATGTGCTGACAGTACTCAGTCATTATACTCAGAATTCAAATATAGTGTCCTGCAGGGATCAATCCTCGGGTCTTTACTGTTCTCACTTTACATGCTTCCATTAGGAACTTTCATCAGAAAAAGAACATTCACTTTCACTTGTATGTAGACAATTCCCAGTTACAACTTTCTTTTAGACCAAATGATGTTTTCCAGTTTTGTCCTTAATTAGTTGTGTCAGTGAGTTAAAGAACATCTCTGAATACAGGAAAAACAGAAATGCTGTTTATTGTTTATCAAGTAATAATGCAGACCACAACAATATTCTGTTACTTTTTGTAAAATCAGTTGGTCTAAACATTAGTATTGATAAATCAGCTGGCACCTTAGATGTTATCTTTGACACCAGTACATGTTTTTCATAAAACACATATTAAAAACTATCTAAAACCTGTTTTTCCAGATAAAAAATTTAGGTAATTATGATGGTGTATAAATATGGAGAATACTGAAAAATTACTTCATGTACTTATTTCTGTTGGATTGGCTACTGCAATGTGTTATTCACAGGCTGTTCAAATTATGGTGTTTTCAGTTAATTCAAAATGCTGCTGAAAGAATCATTACCATAACCAGAAAGTACAAACACATAACGCATCTTCTTAAGCCTTTATATCCATTTCCAGTCAAACTTACAGCTGACTTCAAAATCGTTCTTCTTACATATTGCTTAGTTATTTGAACTGATAATTACTTACAAAACCAGAACACACAGCAGATGATCTCAATATGCCAGCCTACTACAAGCTCCAAGGATTAATATATTGCAATAACAGTGGGAGGTCCAGGTTTAGTTACAGGGCTCCAAAAGCTGTGGAATGATATATACCAGTTTATTTATGAGATGCCCCTTCAGTCTCAGCTTTTAAGTCCAGGTTGACTCACTGCTCTACCCTGGCATACCCTGATTAGAGCTACGGATTAGGTACCCTTATTGCTAATTAGTCAATTTTACAAAATAAAAGTAATACATTAATTAAGAACTGTTACTAACCTTCCTCTGTTCTGTTTCTCTTCTAGATGTCCTGCTTTGACATCTGGTGCCATTGCTTTACTAACCAGCTGCTTTAATTCCCATGGAAAAGACATCTGAGATGCTGGGAGCTTTGGAATCAGCAGATAGAAAGATTCTCTCGTCAAATTGGATGGCACAGCACAGATTCCACTATGCAATGCCCAGGAGGGCATGGGTGGCTACTTATTGTTGGCCAGAGTCTCCAGGACTGTGAGTGTGTCTGGACTTTGTCTTTGATTTTATCTGTTATAACTCCCCCAAGATGTATTTTCTCCAGGGATGCTGGTGACTGGAGTTTTTGTTTTCCTTCGCATGTTGTCCACTGGCCATAGCTTAATAATAATGTTAATGGAGAGATATTACTTGTATTAGGTTTCAGTTATGTTGATTAGGTTGAAACTGCTTTATTTTACTAAGTTTTTAAAGAAATCTGTGTCTTTTGGTGTATACAGTATGCCATTAATTTTTAAAGTTTGTATTTGCATTTTACCTGTTAACTTGTGTCACAAGAACGAGACATGGACAGATAAAGGTTTGGGGCAGCCACCCGTGTAATGTGGTATCCTGGCTGCAAAAGTCGTTTCAGCAAAATAATCAGCACTGAAGTGCATACAACTGAGTCCACAACAAGACTTTTTATTATTTTTAAGCACAGTACACCAAGCACCTTCCACACTACTCATATATTAAACCGCAAAAACACTACCACAATATTCTCTCTCCTCGCCCAGACACTTTGCTCCTCTCCCACCCAGCACAGCTCAGTGTCTGGACTGAGGCATCATCTTTTTATAGCCCCTGACCCAGAGGCGTTCCTGTCCAATCAGACCACAGTTCCTTTTCCCTTCCGGGTCAGTGCAAACAGTCCTGTTCTTCACCCCGGGAGCACAAAAGAGCACAAAAGAGCCCATAAGCCCCCCCACAGCGACTCCTGGTGGCCCCCAAGGTATCCAGCAGGGCTGTGTAAAAACACTACATAGTCCATAAGGCCCTGCTGGAACTCGGGGCACGATCCTGCTGTCAGGAGAGCTCCTCCTGGTGGCCTGGGGGTGAGGGCCGGAGCACGAAGCCGGCAGTCCTCCACACTTGTTACAGCACTGTAAGCCTGCACTCAATTAAAAGCATTATACTAAAATAAACTGAATTGAATTGAATATAGAAAGGAGTATATAAAAATTACAAAAGTAACTGTTACAAATTTTCATAAACATTTGAATGACTGACCTATGCATATTCAACCAACCCAGCTGCTCAAAGCAAACATTACACTAAAAAATGTTAAGTAAGGTCCAGGGGGTCATTTAGCCAGGCTAAGCCTCCTCAAATATTATATTGCCGGTTTTTGGGATTTTATTACACCACTCGCCATCTAGTACTTCAGTTGCTCCAGTGCCATTTTAGTCTGTAGTCAGGACTGACTTACGTGTGCATTGATCTTTACATTTTTGAAACAACAATTATAATACTTATGAAAAAGCTAAACTGAAAAAATGTGTTTTTAGTTTCTCTCTGAAATGCTTGCTTGATCTATCTTTATTGTTAAAAATTCCACATTTTTGGCAATAAAAACAATAAGCTGCCTTAACAATCATTTACAGTTAATTCTAAGTTTTTTGCAGGTACTTGAAGATTGGAAAGAATCATCTGGGGGTTATAAAGACAGGCATTATGGAATACATGAAGGTACAAGATTGTTAAAGCCATGCCAGATATTCCAGTCCACTGTTTTAGACAGTGAATATGAATTTGGTGATCTCTAATGTCAAAAGTGACATTCTGGTCTAGAAAAAAAAGTGCAGTTGTGTTATATTCATCAGATTAATTCTTAAATTGTTGACTGCTTTAACTAAACCAGTTTCAGTGCTATGATTTGCTCTGACTGGACTAGATAGGAAAGAGTCCCAAAATAGATTAAAACTAAGCAGACAAGATTATTTTCCTAAAAGCAGAGGTTTAACAATGACAGGTTTCAAAGCATTTGGAAGAGACACCTGAATTTATTGAGGCATTTATAATGCCTGTTATGGTCTCAAGTAGGACTTAAAAGAAAAAGCTGAATCCCACTCAGTCTAGGAAATTTGATAATCATCATTTTTAAAACTCCATATCAGAGACCTGAACTGAATGAAAGTGTGCAAAATAAAAAATGAATGAATTTTTGCTGGATAAAGATTCTGCCAAAAACTTTCAATGAACGAATTGCTAAAGTTAATGTGATCAAAACTCAGTTACGAGCATCACAAAGGAAGATGTCCTGAATGTATTTACATTGGCAGATTTTTTATATTTATATTTTTCTTTTAACATACATTTTAAAATTTGCACAAATATTTACATTTTTTCATCTTAACATACAATAATAAGTTTATCTTCTGAAAGGCATAATTTCCAATAGCAGTGTCTGGAGCAGCGTCAGCATTGAATATACGGCAAGAATAACCTTTAAGCCTACATATTTATGCTAATTTAGAATTGTACATTTCTTACACATTTACATGAACTTAACATCTCTGCACATTCTCTGGGTTGTCCTAAAAGAACATGTAAAGCACACTTTAGAATAGTGGCTACAGTTTGTATCCATTGGTCACGTCTTCAACGAAAAAGTCATGATGCTAGTTAAGTGACCAATAGATACAGCACAGGCAAACCTTGCAAGTTTTCTTTTTCAAAAGTGCTACCAGCAGACGTCCATAACGGCACTTCTAGACGTACTTGTCTTTAACGTATTTGAAATTAAAGGTTTTCAGTAATCTGTGAAATAATTCTTACATTCTCCCATAGCCTTTGACACTATAAAATACAGTATTCTGAAGTATTTGACGGATTATTCCAACTAGCCCTTGCAGCTGGACGAGGAAGACGGAGATCAGGGGGAGTGAACAGACTGGGTCGGGGTTAGGATTACATTCCTGCCTAAAGTGCCTATGTAACGTTATCTTCGTTTCCATAGTTAGATGTGGGCAGGTCGGAGTTAGACATTCCATCCTGCTCATCGCTATGAGGAGCTTTACTCGATTTACTCGCATAAGCTACAAAATTGTCATAGGAAAACAGCAGTTGCGCATTCTTTTTACTGTCTTATTGAAATGTACACGTATTGTTAACTTGTCGCTAGGTCATTATGTGTAGTGGGCTTTGAAGTAAAGCAACTCCTAACTAATATTACTTTATCTCACATAAGTTATATTGCTTTGATGCGCTGTTTTGTGCATGTGAATGTTTGGATTGTAATGCAGTGTAGTAATGCTACGGGTCAGGCTCTAGCCAAAGGTCGACTAACGTAACGGCATTGGACTGATTTGTGTTTTATCCACACCCCCTGTTCTACGTCAACGCAACTAACCCTCCTTTTTGCGCAGTCGCAGTGTAAAATCGAAAGTATTCTTTTTTCTTTTCTTTTTTTTACATTTAATCTCTTTCATGTCTCAACGCAGTGTTGATTCACTAAAACGATTTATTTAACGAATGACAATCGTAAGGTGAAGTTCTTTCGACAACACAGACATTCTACTCGCCGAGAAGACACTGAATTGCAGGTTCGAACAATTTCTGTGTTAACATGATAAATAGTCAATGGCTGTATTAAAAAGCAATTGGGGGCCACGAGAGGTATAAATGCAACGACAGCGAGGCAGCATTTGGGTGTGCCGCTTAATGTGCAGAATCGCAGAGTAAAACCTATATATATATCATCTGCAACAAGAAACAGTTTAAACATCTCCGCTGTCTGATTTGACCTAATTAACGCACCTACCTTACTTAAAACACGATTATTGGGTGGGGCCGAAGGTTCTGTGGCGTAAGGCATGGTGGCCTTGACTTTTGCTTTGTGTTATTTCGAAATTGGCAAGTGCAAACGGAATCGTACTGATTGAGGAAGTAATTTATGTAGAATGAAGCGTATGAGTTTCTCGTTCGTGCAACGTATACGTTTAAAAATGTTTTTTTACAGTAATGGCATATTCAGGGTGTGTGCGATGATCTCTTCCAAATTAATTTAAAAGATAAGATTAAGGGCACGCTTTGAATTCCTCTATAAACTTATTCGGCAATGTAAATAGCTGTTTACAGTAGTTATGCAAGAACAGTGGAATCATTTTGCCGATTAATTAGTTTGCTTCCTAAATAATTTGGTGATGTTATTCACTGTAGAATATACCGTGTGAAATACAGGGTGACACAGAGAAACGGGAACTTTAGAAAAACCCAATAAAAATAAAAAATCCAACAAAAAAATTTTGACAGCAATTGAACCACTACAACTTGCCTTTTAAGAGACAGTAATCCAAATTATCAATGTCTGAAAATTACGTCCTGTAGATGGCGTCCTCCTGTACGTATGCATGCTTCCAATCTGCTGTTGAGGTTCCCCATTGATCGCTGCAATATCTAAGCTGGGATACCACGAATGTCGTCTTGAATTCTTTTGTTTCAGTTCATTCAGTGTCCTTGGCCGAGTCGTGTAGACCCGACTCTTAAGGTAGCCCCACAAGAAAAAATCACAAACGGACAAATCCGGTGATCTTGAGCGCCAGGGAACGTCAGCGAATCTTGAGATGACACAGTTACCGAACAATTCTCGCACAGCTGCCATTGATTGCCTTGCAATTGATTACTAAATTACTAAATGGCGAGATTGTTTACAGCTCAAGGTCCCTGTTCCGCAGTGCTGCCAACTGTACATGGCTGCCACTACACATTTCAAAAGTTCCCGTTTTTCTGTGTCACCTTGTACATGGTCATACCACATCATTCAGGTACAAGTCTGAAGCAATGCATATTCCTCATTTTCTTACCTTTTATTTTAGTTCAGGGTTGTTAAGTGCCTGTGCCCATCCCAGCAACATTGGGCACCAGGTTTAATTCAGCCCTGGACTGGACAACAGCCTGCCGCAGTGCATGCATTGGGCAAATTTAAAGTTGTCAACCAATTTGACGTGCAGATCTTTGGGATGATGGACAAAAAAGGAGGGTAATTGAAGAAAAATTTAAGAATGTAGAAAGTACACACAGTGACTCCCACTGGCATGTAAAATCGGGGCTTTTTAGCCCTAAGGCAGTAACACTGTGGCAGTGCCACTATGCTGTTCAGTACAACAAAGCTAATACTATATGAAGGTTCAGAGTGTGTAATTTGTGAACAAAGAATAGAATAAAATCCATCTACTGTAATTTACTTTAATACTGTACATTTAAAACTGGTGTAAATGAGCAGATGTGCCCTGCGACTAGCTGGCTGCCTACCTTTGGATTTGTTCCCCATTTGCACCTGATGAATTGAGTTCATTACAAAATGGATAAATAAATGGCTGTTTCAGGTTCACCAGGTAATTTAACATTTTTGCCCAGTGATACTGTTTGCCTAGCCCGTACTGTGTAGTAAGATAGATAAATGATTTTCATTTATTTGGTATTTGTTTTAGATCAAATATCCCATAAAAAACAGAATTTTTAAAGTAAATAAAGGGGTAGATTTTTTTTTTTAAATATTCTTATTCATGAAGTTTTGAGTCCAGTCCTGGCAACAGGAAATCCACAAACCTACTTTCAATAAGCGGGTTTGGAAGATGTATGGAGGAGGACTAGTTTATTCATGTGAGGGACAAATTTTAAGGGGCTGTGTATTGGTTTATAGTGTACAGTATATATCTGTAAATATATTAAGCTTGCATTTATTTTCCTTTATTAGTATATATGTATTTTGAAATGTGTGTCAGTAAAGTCTGTATACCGTTTCTCCATATGGCAAGGATTTCTCAATGTATTTTATTAGGTTGAAGATTTAAGCAGCAAGATACCAGATTTCATCGAAGACTTATAGAGTTGCTGTTATGACTGGCACTGAGCTGGACCTGCTGTTGCCAAGACTAACAAAGACAGAGATTATGAATGCCAGTTTTTGATTATCTGCCTCTTTTTGTTTCATATAATTGTTGATTTTTTAAGTGCTTTGGTGGCCAGGGTAGGAAGAAGAGGGTGGGGCAGTTTATGCATTTTGTAGTATTTTCAAAGTAATATTTTGCTGTCAAAACAAGGAAAGCAACTAATTTGGTGTTCTCAATACCAGACAAAAATACAAACTAAGCAGTGTATCAACTTAAAAAATATTGTTAAAATATAAGCCAAATATAAAATATGCCATACATTGATTTAATCAAAGAAAAAAAATGTTTAATTATGTCAGTGGTACTTAAAATGTTTCCAACCTGAGTCCAGTTTGCTAAACTGAAAGGTACAGCAGACCAGCTACCTCTGTCAGTCACCTGTTAGGGTAATTCCATGTTACAGTTAACATACTGATCTTCACATACTATTATGTGAAAAATAATAAAATTGACATCCAGCGTTGCCATATTTTCATTTCAAATACACAGATTTCTGCCAGTGATCTATAATAAACCATCAGCTATAAAGTTAGTGTAATGGAAGGCAGGCTGACAGCAGTGTTACAGCAGCAGAAGCAGCACATTTAATGTTATTACTAATAAACGTCCATAGAGGTTGGCTCAAAAAGGTGAATTTAAAAGAGAGGCTGGCATAAGGAACAGTAACATTTGAGATGGACTGTTTTTAAAGAAAGGGTCATTCCATGTGAAATCAACCAATGGCCCACACACTTCAGACTCAAAAAATCTGAAAAAATGACCAGTTGTACCCATGTTAGTCAGGAGACACCCTGTAAATTATTTTTGATGTAAGGTCAGTACTTTCCACGATTCAGCCAGTTCACTGAGGTGACAGGGATGTCAGTTTTAGCCAGCCTAATTTTTTTCAGTCCATAGCTCAAGAACTTAAACCACTGAGCAAGCCCAGATTTTGCACGTTGGTACATTAATTGGTATTGTAAGTGACAAAATTTAAACTTTTGGTCCAAATGACCCTGCATGGTCAAAGCAGTTCCTTGAAATTGACCAAAATTTTATTTGAGTTTTTGGCTTAGCTATGTTAAGGCTTCAGAAACACATATTTGTAACCAGTACAGACTTTTGATTTTTTTTTTCCTTATTCAGAAAAATAGTTAGGCTTTCTGAAAAAGAAATACACAGAAAAGTAACTGTATCAGGGTTTGAACAGCAGACCAAAAAATCATTTTTCATTTCATTTTGAGAGCACCCTAGCACAGGGGTCCTCAATCCCAGTCCTGGAGAGCCGCAGTGGCTGCAGGTTTTTGTTCTGACCTGGTTGCTTAATTAGAAAGCAACTCTTGCCAATAAAGCACTAACAAGCTATGACATTAAATTAACTCTGCTATGTCAGGTCATTCTCATATCCTAGATTTTCTTTCCCTTTCTATCATGCAAATGATTTGAAGGCTAAAATGGACGAGTAATTCTCAGTCCTTCACTATTTTCTCTTCATTTTTCTTCCAAGTATTTAATTAAACCCAATAGTGCAGATAAATACACACAGGTGTAAATGTAAATAAGCTAAATGGAGAAATGCTGCTCTCTCTTGTCATTTGCATGTTATTGATAATAAGGAGCAATTAAAATAGCTGTTTAAGACAAAATTAAGCAATAAGGGCTCAAAATCACTGAAGTGAAGCAGAAGTGTTACTTTAGCAATAAGTGCTTTTTATTAAGCAACTGGGTTGGAGCAAAAACCTGCAGCCACTGCGGCTCTCCAGGACCGTGATTGAGGACCCCTGCCCTAGCAGCATGTGGGAATGTGCAGATCATTTAAAAAATATTTTTCATTTATTTTACATTGTTCCTTCTTTCTCAAAACATTACTTTTCTTATGCAAATCGTTCATGTTTATTTTCCATCCTAAACAAAGGCTGAATGTACCATGCGTCAATGATTGTAATCATTTAGTTTCTTATAAGTTATCAAAAATGTTATAAACTTATTTTTCACATCAAATGACGATGTCCTGCCTCATGTTGCTGAACAGAGAATACGATTCTCTATGGCTAAAAGAGTACCTGGTACTTGAGAATGCCACTGTTACATCCCTGCAGAAGATGACAAATTCAATGTCAGCCGGGTGTCTGGTGAAGACAGTCAATTGACTGTCTGAATATTCACTACTGAAGCAGCAGCAGAGATCCTCCTGATGGATCAGATGTGTCCCTCACATTAGACCAGTGTCCTATTGGAGGCTATGTTGGGTGCATGTGTGATAGAAAATGTTGGATTGGTGTGATTTGTGACAAGAGTGAAGCGGAATCGGGCAACCTGATATGTTTCATGCATCCAAACTATCCTGCAAAATCTTTCCATTGGCCACCTAGAGATGATACTTGTTGGATGCCATTACTGTGTGTCATTGCACTGCTTAGTGTACCAACAACGGTCAGTGAGATGCAGTTTTTTGTTTGTTTATAACCTTTTAAAAAGCCCTGTGTAAGTATCTAAACATGGGGAAAATAAATCACCAGGCTGTATCAGTTAGCAGTATGCTTTCTGAAAGTCTAAACATGGCAAAGCCAAAGACGCAAAATATTATTTTTCCATTTTTGAAGGTCTGCTCTTACCACGTGGTGTCATCTGAACCAAACATTTTGATTGTGTTATGTACTATACCTATAAAAGTACCAGTATGCAAAATATGATCCTGTTAGATGGTTTAGTTCTTGAGATATGGTCTTGTGAAATTGATGAAAAAATAAACCTGTGTTAAATTTGACACCCCTCTCCCCTCACAAAATTGGCTGTTTCTTGGAAAGTAGTGATCTTCCATCCAAATAATTTTACAGGGTGTCTCCTGGATAGCATGGGTACACCTGGCATTTATTTCAGAATTTTTTGAGACTGAAGTGTATGGGATTTCTGGAAAATCAGTTGATTTGAAATGCAATGACCTAGAAGTGTCTAGCAAGAAAAAGAGAGGGTGTGATTACAAGAAGAAAACAAGAAGTAAAACTTGTTAATACATTTTTAAAAGTGGCATTCACATACCAGTAACATGGCAGTGTGCAACTTACAAAAAAAATAAAGTAATTGAGAGTAGCTGCTGGAGTGAGTGCAGGCACCGGTGTGTGAAAAGCACCAAAGGAGGCATGGATACTGTAATGATATTGTTCACTAGTAAAACCCTCACTTGTTTTTTTCTTTTTTTATTCCATGTGCCCACATATGGCAGAGTTCATGAAACACTTCTGTTATTGTCCACAAGAAAGTAAAGTGGTGTGCTACAGGGTGGTAGTCTTGATCTGGTTTTCATAGGCTGCAGTTCATTTAGTAGAGCAGATATCAGGCAAACAGCAGCCTAATTGTTCTAAATAAATACCTACGTGAAGTTTTTACATAACAGACTGACATATCAGAGCAATTTAAAAGTTAAAATCCACTTTTTGTGTATTCACCCTAGGGGCAACAGATCACTTCTTTCATCTGTCTCCAAGACTTCTTTTCTGCTCCAGAAAAGCCGGGGATGTGCTGAAGGAATAATTCACCATAAGTAATTGTCTATTTCTTTGGTTCAAAAAATTAAACCGCATGTGCCTGCATATACTGTAGTCCTGCCAGTGAATGAAGGGACCTGTCGTTGATTTATTAAACAAACGTACAGCATAGTGACAGATAGAATGTTTAAAAAGGTATTCTCCCTGCAAAGAAAAGAGAAAAAACAGAAAAAGGAAATAAAATCCACAGATTGTTGTGATGCCATTCACATAAGAGGCAATTATAATGCACATTATGTACAATTCCAGTATGATCATGTAAACTACGTGTTTCCAAGTCCTCAAATCCCTACATTTTTTGCACTGCTGTGGTCTATGTACTTCGTTATTATTTTCATAAACACATGAGAACCAAACATTATATAACACGTGTCCACGGATCCAGTTCTTTCTGCAGAGAAGATGTGATTTTTGACTAACCTCTCAAACACTTCATTGCTACAGGTGTTAGTGCGACGGGGTGATAGTTGGTCAGGCAGCATGGAAGTGATTTCTTAGGTACAGGGACAGTGGTGGACCTTTTAATGCATATCGGTGCAGTAGACTGGGTTCAGAAGAGATGACATATTATTGTGGACACTGGTGCAAGCTGACCAGCACAGATTTTAAAAAACCCATCCAGGAATCCCATTTGGACCAGTTTCCTTCCTGGTGTTCACGTGACATTAATATCACATTTAGTCTGCCTAAAACAAGTTTAGTACTGTATTCTTTGTAGTCCACATGTCAGTATCTGATTAACTGCAACATCTTTAATTGTTTTGCTTTTTTATTTTTTTTAATAGACATGACACGGCGCCTGTCAAGAAACTTCATTGCTGGATTTCTGTTAATCCTGCCAGTGACATTTTCACAGGAAAGTAAGAACTAATACTTTTGACTATTCCTCTTTGTAGAAATGAGCTGATTATCTGTATTATGGCCAGTCTATTTTGATGCTCACCTTGGTTTTTTGCTAGTTGTATGACCTGCCTGAACTGTCCCCAGTGGCAGTGATCGGCCTACTCTGTTGTTGATCTGTTGTGACCAATTGACAGGCATTGCCTGATTGTTTCTTGTCATTGTACCAATAAATTAAGGTCAAGTATTTTTATCTTTTTCCAGACAAATTTGAGCTTGTAGGATCAGACACCCCTATAACTGGCAAATTGGGACAAACTGTGGTTTTGCCATGTCAACTCAAACCTAACATTTCAGCAAAAGCCATGGAAATCACTTGGCTTACAGATGATGATAAAACAACAGTGTTTCACTACAAAGCAGGAGCAATCCAGGAAGTGAGCGAGCAATATAAAGACAGGACCTTCCTGTTATTGGACAAACTGCCATCTGGAAATGTTTCCTTGCTACTAATGAATTTACGTGTCTCAGATGAAAATAAGTATAAGTGCTTTGTCTTTGAAAAGGATTGGTTTAATGACATAGTAGTGCAACTAACAATTTCAAGTAAGTCAAGAAGAATTACTGTTTTTGCGTTTTGCTAATTTTTAAGAGTAGATGTCTTATTTCGGATGTATTGGCATGTTTTTGTTTAATATTGGGGAAATATTGAAAAGTCCCACTTCTCTGATATTTTGCACTTTTTGTACTTGCATATTTCAAATCTGCCTCATTCATAAAATTTAATCAGATATTTACTGTTACATTACTGAAGGGCGCTGCTATAGAGATTTGTTAATCGATTGAGCACAAGATAGAATGTTTCATTCTGATGAAACTACAAAAATTATGATAAAGATTGTATTTGGTATTTTTGTACCATTATTGCATAATTTGCTCAATTAATTGTTTCTAATTCACTTATCTAACCAAAATCTCAATTTCTGTTTATTCTTATTACACACTTTCACCTATCAATTCAGGATACTGTAATTACAAATCTGAAAAATTAATTGCAATTGCATCAAAAACAAAGATACATCATGCACTTAAAGCCACTCTTGTGTGTGTGTCTGTGACAGTGTGTGTGTATATATAGCAAGAAACTTTATTACTGTAATAAAATTAATAACAAACAATTAAATAAAATAAGCTAATAAATCATAAATGAGCACAAACATTTTCAATAAAAATAGTTTATCTAAATGAAAATGAAATAAAAATTTAAATGTGAATCTTACAGATGAAAAAATAGATTATATACACTTAGTTGCTGACAAACACACTTTTATGTTTAAAAAGGAGTTTTGGGATTGTTTAAAATGACATGCATAGCAAATTTATATTAGGACAGTAATTAAAGAATATCAATCTGTATAAACTTTATTTTTTAAATAGAAGTAGTGTTTTTTTTTAACAGGTTATTTATCTTATCCATTTTTATGTAATGCTATTTCTCTAGTTGCTCTTTAATAAGCTGGTTTTTATGTTATTTTTTTTCGGTCTACAGATCTGGGTGACAGGCCCCAGCTTAGTTTGGCCAACAAAGATGGTGGTGTTACCTTAAAATGTGACTCCCAGGGATGGTACCCAAAACCCTTGTTACAATGGAGATCTATAGCAGGAAAATCTCTACCAGGAGATGTTGAAGCTTTGGAAAGCCCAAATGGGCTTATTACAATGTCTAGTCAAATTGTAATACCTGATGACAACAGTGGCGTTGTCTGTTCTATTCAGGATGGTCCGAGCAGGAAAATCTATAAATCCCAGGTTTACATCAATGGTAAGTAATCTGAAGAGTTTTAAGTAAGATAATTATTAATTTTCTGTCATCAGCATTGACTAAACAAAACTCAAATAACTGGAATTCTATTCAGGGAATTTTACCCATCACAGCTCATTTCTCAGGCCTCTCACAGGGTTGCTTTTTGTCTGTACAAAAATACTGAGCACACACACTTTTTTCCTACTTATATATGTTATAAAAAGGCAAGATTTAAAGTGAATGTTGTTCATGACTTTATTAACTTAAACAAATTATTACGACAATGATGAATTCAGAATCAGTTCAACAAGCATTTTTGGGTTTACCCATCACGTTTTCCTGCGCTCTCTGCAGTTCTGGGGATTCTTCTCATGTAACTGACCAGACTCTCCTAAGGTGTCACCTTTTTGCCTCTCTTTCATGGTTACTATAGTTCCATTTTTAAATAAATTTTTTTTGAATACCTTTTTAACTTTAATTACATTTTCAGTTTAGTTTCACTTTAGTTTTATGAACATTTGACTATATTTCTATTTTCATTTTTACTTTTGCTAACTTACATCAATTAGTTTTTAATTTGTGAGAATGACTTTAGATTTCATTTTTGTTTTAGCTTTAAAAATGGATATTCTATGAAGATTAACTTTCAGGGTGGGGTTGAGGTGGATGTCAACATTAGTCAACTTTGAGGGGTAGATAGCGGTAATCATCTATAAGCTTTGACCTAACCACCTGTTACTTAAAAGTTTGACTTTGCTGTTGTGACCAATTTTCCCTATACTATAGACATTAAGTAATTCATCCATTCCTAACATTCTCAATGCCTGTCTCACTGTACAACATCTCCTGTTCTGCAAATACATAATGTAGCTTCTCTCCCTTCACCTGATGCTTTTCCTGCAATTGCTCAATCATGTTATACTAGTTGTTCAATTATTTAACTCCAGGACCTTTTGTTGCTTTTACCACTTCAAATTATACTGAATTCCCAAAAGAGAATATTATAGAAACAGATGCTTATTGCTGCAATGTCTAATCGTAAAATTGAGAGGTGGGTGTTTTCTTTTACCACTTAAACTAACTTCCTTTAGGACCAGTTTAGGATGTCAAATGAAATTTGGAGCACTTGGGGGGTTGGATGGGGAGGGACGGGACTCTCCATTGGCAATGTCTGGGCAGTTGATCAAATTCATCTTTTTAACTGTGGAGCAGTGGCCTTAGCCACTGTACCATGCAGCATTTTCCTCTGTTGGCCTTTTAACAACCCTATGCCCTTTATTAATGTTGCTGTTTTATTGTATATTTGTATATTAATTTGCTTTTGGTCTTTTCAAAATATTGTTCTTGATTAGCTTTTCAAATTAAAATTGCTGACAAAATAATAAACAGTTCATTTATACAAGCCTACCTGGCTCATAGAATAAATCTATTAATAAAATACTTGCCCACTGAAAGTTTTTTTCATAATATCTTGTGCTTTAATTTGGATTTTTACCATTTGTGAAAGTGAAACATAAATTCTGCAGAATCTTCTTTAACTAGTTGTAAGATGAAAAACAAAAAATATATAATTGATTCCATAGGTGTTTAATATTTGGTAGAGACTCAGAAATTAGTGATGCAGAAATTGCATCACAATTCATTTTAGGTACATCTACACCATCTGTACACATCAGGAAACAGGAAACTGCAGTTTTAGTCATTTCCTTGTAAAATTGTTCAGGTGGACTTTGGGTTAACCGTAGTCTTCCATGACAGATACTTAGTTGGATTGAGGTGGGGTCTCGGCTGACATATTCCAAAGCATTTGCTTCTTAAAGCATTCATTCGGCTGAAAGTGTATGTTTTTCTTGCTAAGAGATTAATCTTTAAAATCCCAAGTATTTTACAGACTTCAGCAGATTACTTTTTGTTATATATGTTCTGTGCTTCATTGCATTTATTTGTCTTTTAGTTTTTTGGTGTTTTTCCAGCTTTGAAGCAGAGAAGCATCTTGGTAGCATGATTGCTTCTACCATAATCCTTTACAGTGGGATTACTGTTCTTAGAAAGACGAGCAGTCTTGTGCTTCCTTCAAACAATATACTAAAGAAAGCAATAGCAATTAAAAAAAAAAAACATGGGCAAACACATGAAATTCAATTTTAATGAAAAAAAGTGCTCCATACAGGCAAATGGAGCACTGATTTGAAATCAGAGATGGACAATTCCAACGCAGAAGATGCAGCTCCTGAAAAGTGCATAAAAGTTTACAGTGCTGTCCAAAGTGCAGAAAAAATTAAAAAGTCAAGTAAAATTTTGGGTTATATCACAAAACCTGTTAATTATAATTAAGGAATATTATGCTGAGACTCAGTAATGCACTAGGGACACTGCATCTGAAGTTCAGTGTTCAGTTGAAGTAATTACATTCCAAAAACAGACATAACATCATCTAGAAGAAGTTCAGGGGGAAGACACCAAGTGCATACTTGGACTGAATGGCATATCCTGCTGGGAAAGTTCAAGGGCAAATACAGGAGCAGAGAAGGCTATGTGAGGACCTGTTTAAGATGTTTAGAGTCCTCAAAGGCCTTAATGGAAAAAAAAATGATGGGCCAGTTTTATTAAACAGAATCACATGCTGAAAAGCACTGGTGAAAGTTAAGGGGAAATGCATTATAAGGCTTGAGTCAGAAAGCCCTTTTTTAGGTAAACAGTTGGGGGACTGTGGAACAAACTACTTATTCATGTAGTTAAAGCAGAAACTTTAGGATGTCAGACTATCAGAATGAATTACTGGAACTGTATAGTTGCTGGCTAAACAAATTAGCTTAATGGTCTGAATTGTCTTCTCTCATTTGTCTAACTTTTTATAGTATGATCATTAAACTTTCATCCTAATTGTCCACCATGCTTTTTTAGAAAACCTATCTAATGATTGTTCCTGATTTGCCCCTGATGCTTGCTGTGATAGGCTCCAGCTTCCCTTTGACCCCACTCTGGATAAGTGGGTTTTGTAAGATGGATGGACAGATATAAGGAGACATAATGAGAATATTTTTCAAAAAACTTTATTGGTGTGATTGACCTATGAAATGCAATAGCCAGTAGCTTGAGCACAATAAGTAAGAAGGTCATGTTATCCTGTTCATAAAACACACAAAAATCCAAAAAATAATTGTATGTCAATATATCAGACAGTTTCAAGAGGCAGATAGCTAAGGGTTAAGAAATTATGTAAAATTTTGGGACAGTTAATAGACAGTTTAACCTTGTTCTATATTCTAGAGTATTCAGTACATTTAACAATAATGTCTGTATCAAAATTGAACATGCAAGTAGAATTTCGCTGTACTGTATTCCAGTGTTTCTCAACTGATGAGTCGAGATGTATTTTACTGCCACTGGTGCGTCATGGGTTGCTGTTGTGTGCATGAGTGGGTCACGGGTTGTCGTCTAAGTGATCGACAGTGATGCCAATTATTTATCCCTGTTTTTATCTGTGCATGTGTCACAAGGGGGAACCCAACACATCCAGCACTTTCTTTTGCGCTCTCTCCCCTGACTCTTTAATTGCAGTCCTTTCACCAAGTGGAGCCAGAATCCCCTCCATTTTTACATTTGTGGCGGTTTTACCAAAGAGGACCCATGCTCTTACATTTGCGCTCATTTCACCTAAAAGGATTCCCCCACATCTGTTTGTGGATTGTCAATATCCTTATAACAAAAAAACTGGGTCGTGAGTACTGGCCCAATGATTCTATGAAAGTCTCTTCAGTTCAGGAAGTGCCAGGAAGCATTAATTTTAAGCTTGTAACTGCTGCTGACCTCTTGCTTATTTTAATAGACACACTCAGGCAGGCAATCAGTTATTGACCTGCACCTAAAAGAGGGCTCAGATCTTCTGCAGAAGCTAAACCTTTCCTTAAAAAAAAGAAAAATAAACAGGTGCATCTTCCTTTCTTGTTTTGGGGGTAGAAGCTTCTCTCTCCTTAAACTCAGGGGGATCACTAGCTCTAAGATCCACTTTTCCAAGCTCGATATAGGTCAGTTACTGAACCCAATGTTGAAGAAAGAAATCTCACCATCTCATGTCGCAGAAAGATGCTTTTTTGATAGGGTTCATGTTTCTTCCTACAAAGCTGTAAAGCAGGTGGCAAAGAGCCTAACATCCAAAGTAACCTGATGAAAACTAAAGCATGGACATGAGCAAAAGGTAACGTGTCAAAGACAAATGAGTGTAATTCCATGTTGATCAAAGTGCTTCATTTGATCAAGGGGAACTACAATGTCAGTCCACAAAGCACTGCACATCTTCTTAAA